>NC_025997.2:124899098-125199488 GCF_000442705.2 Elaeis guineensis | reverse complement strand
TACTGTTAAAAATCTTCGATAAATTTGTAGTTAAGACACCATAGCGCAGGCCATCACCATGTGCCAACATCCACTTCTCCTTTTCTATCTCGAACAACCTGCTCCAAGCCTCTTCATTCACTGTTCTGATCCTACCCATGTAAAGTTAAACTTGCGAACTTGATGAGTGCTTCCTGCTTGCTATACTGCTCTTTTCAGCTGCACATTTTTAAAATGAGTGTTGAAATTATTGGAGATATATCTTAAGCAGTATCGATGATAGACACGTGGTGGACTCTATCCAATAGACTCATCTGCGATGGCATTTAATATACCTGGATACCTGTCAAAAATTAAGCATATTCTATTTCTATCTTTGACGATATGTGTTCTGAGCTAGAAAAGAAACTAACTCTAACTTGCAATCGTCTCCTCATCCACAATTGCATATGCTAATGAAAATATCCCATTTTCTGCATCAATTTCTGTTGCAATTAACATCTTACCTTTAAACTTTCCATACAAGTGCGTGCCATCAATGCTGATTACAGGATGGCAGTGCGTAAAACCCTGGATAGATGGTTTGAAAGTTCAGAAAATATAATTTAAAACTCGGACATTGGAATTAACAATTTGAAAAAAATTCCATGAAACAACTGTACCGGGATTTGCATGTTGAAGTGCAGCCATATAATAGGATAATTTAGCATAAGACGGCTCCTATTCTCCATAAATATCAACCAATGCCTTCTGTTTTCTACATCATGCTTTCCTGTATGACACTATATATTGAAATTGATCATTAACAGTTGTCACAATAGCTTCAACTTTAACACCAAAATCTTTCTCAACAATATGTCGGACTAGTGTGCCAATCATTCTTTCACTGATATATTTGTGGTCTCGACTCAACTCCGTAAACAAACAAGTGTGAGGACCCTCATATTTTATGATTTAAAAATATCCATATTTTTTTAATAATGCAGCACGAAGCCTCCATTTATAATTTTGAATATTATCTGATGATGCGCATCGTACGGATCATAATTTTGAATGCGATTGAACTACATTGTATGTCTGATGCTTCATAATGTGATAAAGATCAATAGCTCTCTTTACATAATCTTTACTCTCAAACATTAGATCTTTAGAAAATTCAGTCATTGAGGAATCTCAAAACTGATAGTCAGAGTTCAATCTTCGACCAACACTAACACAACCGCCAACATCTAAATTTATATCATTAAAAAATTATGGAGGTTCATGCAAACGAGGTTGAGGTTCTCCCACATTAATATTAGCCTGAATATCTTTATCATCATTCTCATCTTCACCTTCATCATCATTACTGCTATTGTCCTCATCCATCCAATAGTCTTCATCTCCGCTTTCATCTGACTAAAGCCTAGATTATCAGAATTTATTCCACCGACTATCCAGTCATCGTTTCCTATATGAGTATCGTCTCCCGCACTTACCACTACTTCTAGCAAAGGAGAAGTCACCATAGCAGAAGACATAGGAGAAGTCACCATAGGACTCTGAATAATTAGACAACTAGGTCCGGCAGTAGTAGAATGTTGTTCTGCAAATATGACCTCAACACTATCGGTTTGCACCATAGGAGTTACGAAAGGTGAGGAAGGCCCAAAATTATTGTCCGCTTGAGTTAAAAGCCGATTATAATATCCAAAACTCGGTACATCTTCCTTTTCAATATATAATTCTAAAAATCGATATTCTAAATATTTTTTTAAAAAAATTAGCATTTCTTCGACATCTTCATCGTCATCAATTGGAACTAAGATATACTTGCTCTGCATTAACTATCCCGACAGATTAGGAGATTTTCATTTTCATTTTATTTCATATTTTTTTTTGTCTACAGAAATACTGCTGTATAAATAATCCAATAATTCTTGACGTGATAATGATGAAGATACTCTAATCATCCGATTTGCAGGGTGACTGTACTACACATCAGTTTCATCATTCTGTATCATGCCGTCATAATATAATAGTATACAAACTCGAGTACTGGCCATTTTCTCAGAAAAAATTATGACAAAATCAAAATTAAAATATTTAGTATTACTAATTATTTTATCATTTCAAAAGATTTACATGATAAATACATCATATCATCAACAAATAGGTACAGATAGATCCTATCCCATTCGAAAATTACATTAATTCTATATGTTAATTACATTAATCAAACGATACGCAAAAAGGACCGAAAAAAATTTCGATAGTATTTTTTCTTAGTTCTTTCCACACGACTGAAAATGTATAAGGAGAACTAAAAAAAAATACTATCTGAAATTTTTTTCGAACCCTCCGCATATCATTTGAATAATGTAATTACCTATAGAATTAAATGCAATTTCCAAACTGTCCAAACTGGACAATCAATTGACCAATGTATATATTTTATGGTATCCGTATAAAAATATATAATTAAATATATATTTTATACGGATATCATAGAATATCCTACATTGATCAACTGACAGATCTATATTTTTATAAAATATAATATATTTTAAAATTTTAAAATTAGGATCGAATCGAATTTTAAAATAAATCTGAATCTAATGAGATAAAAATAAAAAATAAAAAATAATGAGATAAAAATAAAAAATCAAAAGATCAAAATAAGAGGACACCGCAGGGCCGTAAGAGCCCGCCATCGCAGGGCCGTTGCTGGGTTATTTTTATTTTTTTCTCATTTTTTCTTTTTTATGATATTTTTTAAAAAAGTTAATTTGAAAAGGAGATTGTAATTTGAAATGATGATTTTTATTTGAATTAAAATTAAATTTTTTTATTTTTTTAATATTTAAAATTATAATTTTTATTTTTTTAATTTTTTATGGTATTTTTTACTTTTTTATACCAATTTTTTTTTGATATTTTTTTAAAAAAATAATTTGAAATGAAGATATTAATTTGAAATAATAATTTTTATTTTTATTAAAATTATAATTTTTATTTTTTTATAAATTTAAAATTTTTATTTTTATTATTTTTATTTTTTTAGAAGAAAAAATTAAAATCGTCAAATAATATGACGTTTTTTAAAATATCATTTGGAATGACGTTTTTAAATGATGTTTTAAAAAATATCATTTGATTTGATGATTTTTTTTTTATTATTTACATAAAAAATGAGAAAGAAATGGATGATGTGGGGATGATAAAATGTTATTCAAAATGATGTTTATTCTGTTTTTATTAATTTAATAAATAAATTAAAAATTAAATTATTTTTATAAATATATATTTTTTTAATTAATTAGATAGAGTACTCCTGCCAGCGAGATGGCGTGCCGATTAAATTAAGTTTTAAAGGGCATGATGGGATCCATGAAAAGGACCGGAGAACAACCCTTAATACCCGGCCGCGCATCGATGCGGAACGAAGTTTTGGCTCCATGTTTGGAATCAGCAGTGTTCACTTGCGGCGTTAACGGGTAACGAAAACGGCACGGGTGACGTGGCATGAGGCGATTGGCTGCATTCATAGCGATTTTAAAAGTTAGAGAAACAAAACCTCAATCAAAAGCTTTAAATGCAAGATATGATATCCCTCCAACAGTTAATACTTCCAAAAATAATAATCATTATTTACCGGTTACAAAACTGATTATTATTAAAATAAAATTAAATTAAATTAAATAATTAAATAATTTTTTTATCTAATTAAATTATTAACCAATTCTTAATCGCAACAGCATCCCTCACCGTTGGATTGGATATTCTTTCACTCTAAAATTTTTATTCAGCTTTTAAAAAACATCCTATTGACTATTTCACTGCCTCTTTTGTTAAATTGAATGATAAAAAAATATTAATCAATATTAATTTAATTTTTTTTAATATTTTTTATTATTTAATATTTTTATTTTATTTTCAAATAACTTTTCAGATATTTAAAGAACACTAAATGGCATTAATAAGGAAAGCTTCCATCATTATTTTTTTTTAAATTTTTAAACTTTTTCACATCAACTCATTTTTTTTCTTTTTTTTTTTATAACCAAATTGACACATTTGATCTCATTTTATAGATGATTGGATTATGCTGAAATAACCGGTAGCTATTAAGCATCCAACACGCCCCATCGCTTCTCAATCTCCGACGTATTTGGACTACCATTTCAACCTGATATCCTGATATTCTGAATTTCTATTTAAATCTGACGGTAAATAATAAGCATTAATTTGATTTTGAATGACCTATTAATTAGGATAAAAAATATCCATAAGCATTAATTTGATTTTGAATCCCAATATTATCTCCTACCATCATCAGATTGGATATTCTTTCGCTCTGAATTTTTTATTCAACTCCTAAAAAATATTCCATTGACTGTTCTACGTCTTCCTTGCTAAATTGGATGGTAAGAGATAATGATTAGTATTAATTTGATTCTTCTTTTAATATTTTTTTCTCTCACTATTTAATATTTTTTATTTTATTTTCAGCTAACCCTTCAGACACCTAAGAGATATATGGTAGGAATATTCAAATCAGAGGTAGTCGAACACTCAACGATGCCAAAAGTGAGGGATGGTGCCATATGGATTGTATCCCTGATTTTAGCATCAGATTAGCATAAAAAATTATAAATTCAACCTATAATTTTATCCTGTGTAGCAATAAAATTGTGGATTCAATTTATAATTTTATATTTAGCATCCTATGTGATGCATCATCATGAGTTCGACCCATGATTTAGTGCTGATATGTATTTTTAACCCTGATTAACAGGCCATGCAGAATCAAATTAATGTTTATTAGTGACCATCGAATTTAGGTGGAAATTCAGGAGATCGAGGTTTTAGGTTGGAAGGGATAGTCCAGATACAATGGAGATTGATAAGCAATGGGGTATGCCGGATGCTTAACAGCTATTGGTCATTTCAACATGACCCAACCATGTATAAAATAGGATCAGATGTGTCAACTCAACAACAAAAAAAAAGAAAAAAAAAAGAGAGAAAATGAAGCAATGTGGAAGAATTTAAAAAATTGTAAAAAAGAAGAGAAAAAAAGTGGTGACGGAGGTTTTCCTTATTAATGTCGTTCAATGTTCCTTGGGTGTCTGTAGAGTCAATTGAAAAAAGAATAAAAAATATTAAATAATGAGAAAAAAAATATTGAAAGAAGAATCAAATTAATGCTGGTCAGTATACATTATCGTTCGATTTAAAAGAAGAGGCAATGGAACAATCAATGAAGTATTTTTGGAAAGTTGAATAAAATATTCAGAGTGAAAAAATATTCAATCCGACAGTAAGAAATATTATTCGGATACAGAATCGATTAATAATTTAATCAAATAAAAAATTTATTTAATCATATTTATTATTATTTTAATAAAAAGAAGAGGCAATGGAACAATCAATAGAGTATTTTTGGGAAGTCGAATAAAATATTCAGAGTGAAAAAATATTCAATCCGACAGTAAAAAATGTTATTCGAGTTCAGAATTGATTAATAATTTAATCAAATAAAAAATTTATTTAATCATATTTATTATTATTTTAATAATAATTAATTTGTAACCGACAAGTCAATCTAGATTAATAATGACTATTATTTTTGGAAGAGCAATTAAGGGTTCTCCTCCGGTCTTTTCGGTGGGTCACACGATGCACCATAAAATTTAATTTAGTATGTATGCCATCACCCATCCGGTATAAACACCGTGAGAAGAAAACACATATGAAGGAAAACTAACCCATGAACGTGTTCCACACGATATAAAATTATGGATCCAACCCACGAATCTTCTTTTAAATTTTAGTGCCAAATCAATATTAAAAAAATTATTGATTTGATTTACGATTTCATCCTGGATGATAAAATTATGAATTTAATTCATAATTTTATACATAGCAACTCAAACAATCATGGACCTATAAATAAGTTCAATTTAATGGGCTCTTAAAATTTAAATTTTTTAAATTATTTTTTAAAAAATCCGGTTATTGTTTCTGAAAAATATATAAAAATATTTTTATTTAAAAAATTATAACGAATTGCAAAAGGACATACAAATCCAAAACTGTCATTTGGAAATATGTCATAAATAGTTTATATATAATATTCTGTAAGCAAGCATGTGGCGGTGGTTCGAGGAGTACAAATGCAGGGCGGCTTGCTTTATGAAAGTAGAGGTGAGAAAGAGACAAGCACTGACCTTTGAATCCGTGCGATGGTGGTAGAGATAGAGATGAAACTTCATACAAATCAGTGAGACTTTCAGAGGAGCTCACCGGCTTTTCTGACCAGATCTCTCGGTTCCAAGCCACCTTCAGCCGTTGACGTCACCGTTAGGATCATGGCGGCGATGCCAAGCGCGGCGCCGTTAGTCAGCCCGGTGGCGGTGGTGGGCCCGCAGTTTTGCGCGCCGTACCCGGTGGATCTCACCGTCACGAAGAAGGCCATCAGCCTGTCGGACGGCGACTTCGCCGTCACGGACGTGAACGGAACCGTGGTGTTCAAGGTGAAGGGCACTGTTTTCAGCATCAGGGACCACCGTGTCCTCCTCGACTCCGCCGGCAATCCCCTCGTCTCTATGCAGCAGAAGGTCAGTTTCCCTTTTTTTTTCTTTTTTTTTGGTTGATATCTTAAGAAAGAGGACTTTTCTTTTGATTGTTATTGTCTATTGTTTTGTGTCCTACCTCCAACTTTTTATTACTATTTTTTTCTCTTGATGTTTGAGTTTTTGATCTGAATGAATTTTTATCGTTATTTTTTATTTTCACCATCATTTTCGAAGAAAAAAATAAAGGTTTTTTCATTTCTCATGAAGTGCTTGCTGAACTCCATGATTTTTCCTTTATTGATCTTTTGGCTGAGGATTTGGGAGAAAACATCTTTCCATTCCTTTCATTCTGCTAAAAAGATTCATCCACTCGATCTTCTTCTTAAATTTTTTTAAAGGAATTCATCTACTTGATCTTATCAACTAGCTGAATCAATGAACTAAAATTAGCTAAATCTCTCAAAAACACAACATATTTTTCTACCCAGGTTTATCCTCTCTAGCAGCCCCCTTCTCAACTAATGAGATTAAAAACGCTATATTTACTCTGGCAAAAAACAAATCATCTCTAGGCCTAGACGGTTTTCAGATCTCTTTCTATCAGAAATACTGAGACATTATTGGGAATGATTTACTCAAACTATTCTCAGCCTTTTTACAATGGTTCTTGTGGTCTCTTCAGGCTCAACTATAGTTACATATCTCTGATCCCAAAAAAACAGACCAAGCAATAGTAAAAGATTTCTGACCAATAAGTATTGAAAATGGGCTTATCGGTCAGGTAAAATGGAAGAGCTCGTTTTTGATTGCCAATCCGCCTTCGTCAAAAGAAGATTAATTTTGAGAGCTACATTTTAGCTACAGAGATTATTTCCTCCCACGGAGGTTTTGAGAGCAAATGGATAGCTTGGATAAAGGCACTTCTCCAATCTTCATACTCTGCCTTAGTCGTTAATAACTCAGTTGGGAAATGGTTTCATAACAAGAAGGGTTTAAAGCAAGGTAACCCCCTTTCACCCCTATTTTTCATTCTGGTTACAGACGTTCTCGCCAAAATTTTTAAGGCTACCAACTTCGAAAGGTTGATTCATGGAATTGGTCCTCCTGGCTTCGAATAGTGTTTATAGTTTGCCGACGACACCCTAATCTTTTGGAAGCTGGTTTATCTCCAGCTAATCTTGTACAGCTTCGAAATGGCAACGAGATTAAGCATCAACTTCTACAAAACTCAACTCATTGGCCTAGGTGTCAGCGAATCTCACTACACTGCTAAGCTATAAGGTCTCTTACCTTCCCACTCGTTATTTGGGTCTTCCTTTGCACCACTCTAGGCTGAACAAAAGCGATCAGATCTTTCTTATTGACAAAATTACAAAGAAATTGAGTGGATGGAAATAGAAAACTCTAACACTTGCTGCTTGAATCACCCTAACAAACTCAGTTCTAAATGCCATCTCAGTATATTGGATGTTAGTATTGAAGCTTCGCACAGAGGTAACACAGAAAATGGAACGGATTTCTCGACAATTCATTTGGGACAGCCAACGGTCACAAGGGAATGTAAAGCATTTATTAAGCTGGAACCACATCTGTAGATCACAACCATACGGTGGTCTAGGAGTTAAAAACCTCATGACCATTCTTAATCAAGCCCTCCTTCTAAAATGATGGTGGAGATTCACTCGTTCCCCACACAAGCCCTAATGCCTCCTTCTGAAAAGTATATACTATTCTAAAAAACCTATTTTGGAATCCTCGAGGCGACTGCTCAGAGTATCCTCTCTGATTTAGAAAAATTTATTAAAAGCTCCTGGGCCTGTTCAAGCAATGTTTCCATCCAAAGATGAGCAACGGCTGTCAAATATCATTTTGGCACGATTCCTGGATCCGAAATAAGGAACTCAAACTCCTTTTTCTCAAGCCATATTTCTTGGCTAGAAAACAAAACAGCTCTGTTAGTGATATCCTCTGCCTTTCAAGCTTATACACATCTTTTAAATACCCAATGAGCTCTCAAGCATCAAGTGTGCTTCGAAACTTATCACATCTACTTCGGATTGTATCCCTCTCTTTTGGCTCGGACACATGTCTCTGGAAGTGGAATACTAATGGCATTTACCAAGTCAAAACTGGCCACAACTTTTTCTTTCATGGTGGAGTAATCTCCTGCATCGATAAAGTCTTCTGAAAATTCTCTATTCCTGAGAAGGCCAAACTCTTTTTCTGGCTCTGCTACCATGATAGAATATTGACAAAGAAAAATCTGATTAAAAGAGGTGTTAACATTGTCGGAAGGTGCCTCTTCTGTGACGAACAAGGTGAATCCTTAAACCACCTCATGCTACAGTGTGAATTCTCCAAAGCTTACTGGTCTATTATTCTATCCAATCTTAACGTTCTCGAGCTCCCTCAATGCTTCTCTAAAGTTTAGGACTCTTGGAGGTACACTCAAATCATCAAAACTCGATTTTTTGCTCTCGAATGTCTGTTCATTATCGCAGCATGGTGCCTCTGGAAAGAACGCAATTATCGAGTTTTTCAATTCAAAGCCACCACCCCACCGTAGATGGTAAGAAAAGCTATCTTAACCTTTTAAAGTAGGACCTCTTCGATTTCTCATCCAAACGTCAATTTCTCACTCTCTCAACTTACCCAGATTCTAGACTGAGCAAAGCGCCTGGAGAAGCCACAAAATAGCCACGGTGAAGTATCGCTTCAGAGTGCATCTGGGATATGGGTACCAGTTCTCCTTAACTCTTCAAAACCAGCTCCATGGTCCATTCTAAAGTTCCGCCCACCCTTCGGGTGCTTTCTGAAGCCTAGCTTCTCTTAAGAACCAAGTTTCCCCCATACTTCGACCAAGACGGTGGGTGCACCACAAGGACCGTTATTTTACTCTTGGCCCCATCCAGTGTAGTTTTTTATCCAGTGCCAATACTTTTCTCTCCCACCCATCTGGGCTGATATGGCATTCCCATGCAAGCAACGAGCCCAACCCATGTAATATTTGCCAACCCCACCTCTTGTAATGTTTGTAAATCTCTATCCACTTCATTGTACTTATCCCACTTTAATATCAATGCACTACTCAGCCAAAGTTCCTTACTTCCACTTGGATTTCCAAGAAAAAAAAATTTAGTTTTTCCCTCTTCTCCCCCAATAAATTGCAGATCTAGCAAGTCCATTATCTATTTGCTTGGCGTTTAGGAATTCCTTGGATTATCTCATCGAAATCAAACTTTAGTATCTTGAATTTAATCAATAAAATAAATAATCAAAAATTTTATTTACTAAAGATGTGTTTGGTTAGTCATTAAAAAAATATTTTTTTATTTTTTAATTTTTGAAAAATAAAAATCAAAAAGTAATATTTAGTAACACCATAAAAAGTAAAAATCAAAATAATCAAAATAATTACTTTATATATAAAGAAAAAAAATTTTGCTTTTCAAAACTTATTTTTTTAATTTTTTTTTGCTTCCACACATCTAAAATGCCAAAATCAAAAAGTAAAGAGCCCGAGTCATTCTCCTTCGTCGAGTTCTTCACTTCTCCATCCCCTTCTCCCTCTTTTTCTGAATCATTCTCTCTCGTCGAGTTCTTCACCTGCTGTCCCAAACGTTATTTTTTGCTTTATAGCAACGTAGTTACTAAATATATTTTTTACTTTTTTACTTTTACTCGATAACAAAAATAAAAAAAAAATAAAAATTATTTTTTAAAAATCAAAAATAAAAAATCAAAAAATTACTATCTATTGTCTTGTGTCCTACCTCCATTTTATTTATTTTATTTTTTGATATTTGGGTTTTTGATCCTAATGAATTTTTATGGTTAATTTTTATCTTCACCATCATTGTCTAAGAAAAAAGTAAAGGCTTTTCATTTCTCATGAAGTGCTTGCGGAACTCCATGAGTTTTTCCTTTATTGATCTTTTGGCTTAGGATTTGGGAGAAAACATCTTTTCCTTCCTTTCATTCTACTGAAAAGATTCATCCACTCGATCTTCTTCTTAAATTGTTTAAAGCAATTGATCTGTGTGATCTTATCAACCAGCTGAATCAATTAACTAAAATAAGCTAGATCGCTCAAAAACACAACATATTTGACAATGAGGAGAAACCACAGCAACTCTGGTTTTTTCCCCCACAAATTGCAGATCTAGCAAATCCATTATCTATTTTCTTGGCGTTTAGGAATTCCTTGGATTATCTTATCAAAATCAAACTTTACGACCTTGAATTTAATCAAGAAAATAGATAATCGATAATTTTATTTACTATGCAATAATTTGGTATGAGGTAGCAAGCCAAAACGCACGCTTCGACTTTGTATATTATAGTGTCAGTAATTGTTAGTATGACCTCATGTATCCATGGCTATAAGTTTACAGATACTGAGTGCACACAGAAGATGGCAAGTCTATAGGGGAGAGAGCTCCGACTCAAAAGACCTACTATTCAGCGTCAAGAAGTCATCGCTCATCCAATTCAAAACCGAGCTCGATGTGTTCTTGGCTGCTAACACCAGTGAGCAAGCTTGTGACTTCAAGATCAAAGGGAGCTATTTTGAGAGATCATGCACCGTTTCTCTTGGGGAGTCTAATACCATCATAGCCCAAGTAAGAATGACAATTTTGATAATTTTTGGGTCGCTTTAATTTTCTCACACATCTTTGGGTGTGCTCATTTGGTTCGTTTGATTGATGGTTGATGATGGTGCAGATGAGTCGGCAGTATACGGTTAAAAACTTAGTTCTTGGGAAGGACACGTTTGGGGTGACCGTCTATCCATACGTGGACCATGCCTTCGTCGTGGCTCTCATCGTGATTCTTGATGAGATTAATAAAGACAGAGATGGCGGAGATTGATGTCGGTTTACATGTCGTGGACTCTGTGTCAATAATAATAAATGTCTGGATTTTTATCATCTTTTACTCAAAAAAAATAAATAAATAAATATCTGGACTTTATGAAGTGTTGCAGAGTATCTATAACTTTGAGAGAAAATATTGTAATCTGAGCTTCTATAAATAAAAAATAGGCTTATCCTACGCCTGGTAGTGTGTATGTTGTTAATTCATTTCTTACCTTTTTTTTTTTATTATTATTAACTTTGTTTTCGTTTTTGGTGTCTTGGTTGAGGTTTTTTCACAAAGAGTGTATAAGGTCTTATACTCCGGTGCCTCGATTTGATTTGTATATGGTTACTGATCCGTTATAAATGGCCTTGATTGGTTCTCACTACCAGTGAGATCTGGATTATTTGCTCCTGATCTTTAACCAGGCTAAGAAACTTCAATTTAGGAAAAAAGCAAGAAACAGAAAGAATGAGCAATTCATTTTGTCAGAGATTGTCTGGGGGATGAAAATGAACAGTCTAAATGCTATAAAGAAGAGTGTAATATGCAATATAAACAAGCATTGTATCATATTTTACATCTGTTGGGTATAAAATACCCACAGCCGAAGTCTTCAACAGAATCAACGATTCCGCCCACGATGCCGACCTCAAAGGAAGACTCCGCCCAGACTCCTACGGGAGCCGGGCTTCATCCTCGACTCCAACGGCTGCAGACAGACTTCGTCCGGACTCCTACGGGAGCCGGACTCCGCCGACGACTTCAACAGCAAGTAGACTCCGCTCGGACTACTACGGGAGCCGGGCTCCATCCTCAACGTCAACTGCTGGTAAGCCGTCCGGACTTCTACGGGAGTCGGACTTCACCTTTAACTTTAGTTGCAGGAAGACTCCGCCCGGACTCCTACGGGAGCCGGGCTTCATCCTCGACTCCAACGGCTGCAGACAGACTTCGTCCGGACTCCTACGGGAGCCGGACTCCGCCGACGACTTCAACAGCAAGTAGACTCCGCCCGGACTCCTACGGGAGCCGAGCTCCATCCTCAACGTCAACTGCTGGTAAGCCGTCCGGACTTCTACGGGAGCCGGACTTCACCTTTAACTTTAGTTGCAGGAAGACTCCGCCCGGACTCCTACGGGAGCCGGGCTTCATCCTCGACTCCAACGGCTGCAGACAGACTTCGTCCGGACTCCTACGGGAGCCGGACTCCGCCGACGACTTCAACAGCAAGTAGACTCCGCCCGGACTCCTACGGGAGCCGGGCTCCATCCTCAACGTCAACTGCTGGTAAGCCATCCGGACTTTTATGGGAGCCGGACTTCACCTTTAACTTTAGTTGCAGGAAGACTCCGCCCGGACTCCTACGGGAGCCGGGCTTCATCCTCGACTCCAACGGCTGCAGACAGACTTCGTCCGGACTCCTACGGGAGTCGGACTCCGTCGACGACTTCAACAGCAAGTAGACTCCGTCCGGACTCCTACGGGAGCTGGGCTCCATCCTCAACGTCAACTGCTGGTAAGCCGTCCGGACTTCTACGGGAGCCGGACTTCACCTTTAACTTTAGTTGCAGGAAGACTCCGCCCGGACTCCTACGGGAGTCGGGCTTCATCCTCGACTCCAACAGCTGCGGACAGACTTCGTCCGGACTCCTACGGGAGCCGGACTCCGCCAACAACGTCAACCGCAAGCGGACTCCGCCCAGACTCCTATGGGAACCGGGCTCCGTCCTCAACTCCAACCGCTGGTAAGCCCCTGTCCGGACTCCGACCGCTGCCAAACTTCAGCCAGCAGATCTGCACTCCCAGGCCACAATCACGGCCACGATCCTGCTCCACTTCCTGCGGCGGACTCCGCGCAGCTCCATCACCCCCTGACAGATCGCAGTAACGGTCGCCACACTGTTCCACTCCCTACGACGGATCCCACGCGGCTCCATTACTACCTGACAGGCCACGATAAACGGTCACGATCCTGCTCCGCCTCCTGCAACGGATACCGCATGATTCTCCCATCCGCTGGCAAGATGCGACAGCAAACGCCGCCCCACTTCCCGCGGCGGATTCCACGTGGCACGCCCCAGTGATGGCCACGAGTCTACTCCACTACTCTTCGCAGCAAATTCCGCCTGACCCTGGGCAGCCCACTACCAGGCGGTTACAAACATCGCCATCAATCCGTTACCTCCTCCGCCTATAAAAAGGAGGACCCAGATACGTTATTCTATAAGCTCATTTCTTATCTCAAAACTCTGCTAAATTCTCCGTTCGAGCGCTCCATTCTTGTTGAGGCAGAGAACTGACTTGAGCGTCGGAGGATCTTGCCGGAGCAACCCCACCTCCGATTTAGACTTCCCTTGCAGGTCTCGGCGGCGACCGCGACTTCCCCGACTCCAGCTTCTCCGGCGCAAGCGGATTTTTGCACCAACAGGATTGGCGCTAGAAGGAGGGCGCGTCTTCGCAATACCCTTGTTCTTAAAGGAGCGCTCAACGAATCCACTTCCGGCCATCTTCTCCGGCACCCACTCCTCCTTCCTTCATCTAATGCCTTCTTGCGAGGCCTCTGCACAATTATCTTCGGCTATGGTCGCCGATGAGAAATGACCGGATGACCGGCCTCTGCCGGATCCCGTCAATGCCATCTCGGGGGAATCCCGGCGGGGGATAACCAACATACCAGCTGCATCCCCCAAGCGGCAAAAAGTTGAAGAACCCATAACCTTTACCGAAGAAGACACCCAGGGAGTACAACTCCCTCATAACGACGCGATCGTGGTTTCCTTGAATATAGCAAACTACGACGTCCGTCGCATTCTCGTCGACAACGAAAGTTCGGCCGACATCTTGTTCTACGATGCCTTTTCAAGAATGTCCACTCTTGGCGGTCATCTGAGACCGATTTGCTTCCCCTTGATAGGGTTTACCAATGACGCCGTTCCGACAGAGGGAATGATAGCTTTGACTGTGACCGCGGGTCAGTATCCAAAGCAATCTAGGGCTCTGGTGAATTTCTTGGTGGTAAAGGCGCCATCCGCCTACAATGCAATCCTTGGCCGACCCGGCCTTAATGCTCTTCGAGCTGTCGTATCGACCTACCATTTGAAACTGAAGTTCCCCACCAGCCAGGGGATTGGAGAGGTCCGGAGAGACCAAGCCCTAGCTAGACATTGCTACAGCATCGCCTTGCAAAGAAGCGATCAATTGGACCCCTGTCCTGTCGATGGATTGGATGCTCGCGATGACCTCACTGAAGAGAGGGGCGGCCCAATCGAAGATCTAGTACCAATCCCTTTGAATGATGGGAACGCGGATCATGTGGTGCTAATTGGTTCCAACCTGGGGGAGGAAGTGCGGACGCATCTTATTGATTTTCTACGAAGAAATGCGGACGTTTTCGCTTGGGTCCCAGCCGACATGCCGGGGATTGACACAGAAGTCATGGAGCATCATCTAGCTGTCGACCCAAAGCATCGACCGACAAAAGAAAAAATCCGGAGTCATGCCCCGGAGAGGCAGAAGGCGATAGCCGAGAAAGTGGATAAGCTTCTCAAGGCCGGATTCATTAAGGAAGTCAATTATCCTGATTGGATTTTCAATGTTGTCTTGGTTAAGAAAGCAAACGGCAAGTGGAGGATGTGTATAGACTTCAAAAAGCTGAATAAGGCTTGTCCAAAGGACAGCTACCCCCTTCCCAGGATCGACCAACTGGTGGACGCTACTTCAGGCCATGAGCTCCTCACTTTTATGGATGCGTTCTCCGGCTATAATCAAATTAGAATGGCATCGGAAGACGAAGAAAAGACAGCTTTCATTACTAATCGCGGCCTTTACTGCTACAGGGTCATGCCATTCGGCCTCAAGAATGCAGGCGCAACCTACCAACGGCTGGTGAACAAAATTTTCAAAGAGCAGATCGACCGAAACATGGAGGTCTACGTAGACGATATGCTTGTAAAAAGCAGGTCTTCCAGAAGTCATGTCGCCGACCTCGAGGAAACCTTTGGCGCTCTTCGAAAGTATAGAATGAAGCTGAACCCAACTAAATGCGCTTTTGGGGTAACCTCAGGAAAGTTCCTAGGCTTCATGGTATCAGGGCGCGGGATTGAGGCCAATCCAGAGAAAATTTGCACCATCCAAGAGATGACCGCCCCAAAGTCGATCAAGGAGGTTCAGTGCCTCACAGGGAGGATAGCGGCTCTTAATCGCTTTGTCGCGAGGTCGGCCGAACGATGCTTGCCCTTCTTTCAAACCCTCAAGCGGCCGAAGAACTTCTGTTGGACCTCTGAATGCCAACAGGCATTTGAAGAATTAAAAAGCTACCTTAGCTCACCTCCGTTGCTGGCGAAGCCTGAACCTGGGGAGGAACTATTTTTGTACCTGGTGGTCTCTCCCACGGCCCTCGCGGCCGTCCTTGTCAAAGAAGAAACGAAAGTCCAGCGACCAGTCTACTACATTAGCCGCACGTTGAGGGACGCCGAGACCAGGTACACCAAATTAGAAAAACTGACCTACGCCTTGTTGATTGCAGCTCGGAGACTCCGACCCTACTTTCAAGGGCACACCGTGACGCTACTCACTGATCAACCGATCAAGACGGTTTTGCATCGGGCCGACACCTCCGGAAGAATGGCAAAATGGGCGATTGAGCTCACAGA
Source organism: Elaeis guineensis (assembly GCF_000442705.2). Taxonomy (NCBI): domain Eukaryota; kingdom Viridiplantae; phylum Streptophyta; class Magnoliopsida; order Arecales; family Arecaceae; genus Elaeis; species Elaeis guineensis. The sequence goes on along the minus strand of NC_025997.2, from coordinate 125,183,434 downwards.
ATTCGACATCAACTACAGACCTAGACCAACAATAAAGGCCCAAATATTGGCAGATTTCATAGTAGAGTGCACTATCCCAGAGGAGGCCGAACCTGAGCAAAGTCGAAGGCCCGGTTCCATTTAGACCGGACGGGGGGAGAGGCCTTACAACGCCCATTTGTGCCCCCACAGCCCTGTTAGGGACAGGAGGAGAACCTCACCCTAACTTGAGCAAAGTCGAAGGCCCGGTTCCATTTAGACCGGACGGGAGGAGAGGCCTTACAACGCCCACTTGTGCCCCCACAGTCCTGTTAGGGACAGGAGGAGAACCTCGCCCTAACTTGAGCAAAGTCGAAGGCCCGGTTCCATTTAGACCGGACGGGGGGAGAGGCCTTACAACGCCCATTTGTGCCCCCACAGCCCTGTTAGGGACAGGAGGAGAACCTCGTCCTAACTTGAGCAAAGTCGAAGGCTCGGTTCCATTTAGACCGGATAGGGGGAGAGGCCTTACAACGCCCATATGTGCCCCCACAGCCCTGTTAGGGACAGGAGGAGAACCTCGCCCTAACTTGAGCAAAGTCGAAGGCCCGGTTCTATTTAGACCGGATGGGGGAGAGGCCTTACAACGCCCATATGTACCCCCACAGCTCTGTTAGGGACAGGAGGAGAACCTCGCCCTAACTTGAGCAAGGTCGAAGGTCCGGTCCTTTTTGACCGGATGAGGGGAAGGCCCTGCAACGCCTATATGCGCTAAGCCCCTCCCAGACTCCTACGGGAGCCGGGCTCCATCGCCGACATCAACTACAGGACAACCCCGCCCGGACTCCTACGGGAGCCGGTCTCCGCTGACAACAGCAACTGCCGATAAACCTTGTCCGGACTCCTACGGGAGCCGGACTTTGCCTATGACTTTGGTTGCGGGAAGACTTCGCCCTGACTCCTACGGGAGCCGGGCTCTGTCCACGACGCCAAGGAAGGCTCCGCCCGGACTCCTACGAGAGCCGGGCTCCGCCCACAACTCCAACTTCAAGAGGGATTCTCCGTCCGGACTCCCATGGGAGCCGAACTTAGCCTCGACTTCAGCAAAAAAAAAAAAAGAAAAAAAAAGAAGAGAAGGAGGAAGAAAGAAGAAAGGAAAATGAAGAAGCTCGACAAACAACTATTCGATGCAAGATGCAGACAAAGTAGCAAAATCTCCTTTTCATTTAACAAGATATACGTTACAAGACCCGATGGGTCAAGAAAAAAAGATATACAAGCCTCACGAACACGGTTCGGGAAGGATATACCGGAGGCCGCTCCCAGCTGCAAACTCCTCTCCCCGTCTCTGTCCTTCTCAGCCGCATTCTCCAGTGCGTGTAACGGACCTATCGGCTCTCGCCTCGCCTCACTTCGCTCCATCTCCGAAGTCCCAACCTTAGGGGGAAAAGGGTGGGATAGATTCCCGGGGGCGATAAGGGCAACGACAGCAGTGACGAAGACCTGTTTCAAGAAGAGCCGGAGTCACCTTGGAGGCAGCGGTGACGTCAGGGATATGCTCTATCTCCGAATGCTCCACGGCAGTCGCCACCCAAAACGCTCCGGCAAGGTCGGCATGCGCTACTTCCACCGTCCCCACAACAGATTTTGCCGCCCCACCGTCGACGCCGACCGCTTCTGGTCCCTCAGCCCCGACGGCATCAAGGATCCCGCCACAGCTTGTAACGACAGCTCTGCCCTCTTGACCGGTATCACCCTGCCTTGCTACTCCAAAATTCTCGGGCAGGATAACTTTACCGGCGGCCCCCGTTATTAAACCCCTGTTGTTGAAGGAATTCTTCCTCGAGCCCCCTTTAAAACGACGGAGATCCTCACCGGTCGCCGTTCTCCTCCTCGCCTTCCTCCAAGCCCTAAACATCCCTTCAAGAATGGACTCCGGGGTAGAGGACATAGTGTGGGAGCCCTCAGAGAAAAATTGGGGAGCTGAAGAAGGCAAGGACTAGTGCGAGGGAAGTAGCTGAGTAGCTAGACTCTCAGGCGAAAGAAAGGTATCGTCCTATCAACAGGATGAAGCCACGAAAGGAGATTAGGGGGTTTAAATAGCCGACGGATCCTAGCGCAGTTATGGCGGCGGATGTTCCTGGGCCAACTGGTGCGTGCCATGTGTCCTGCATGTCCCCCTCACCGCTATCGAGGGTTGACCATCCACAAATTTCCGTAGCACGACACTTGGAGTCGCGTTCTGGCGGGGGTTCCGAAAAGACTCTTCAGGCCACCTTCACCAGAGAACGGGCTCTGACATGCGCACATTTAATGCCGAAATATCTGGGGGCAGCAGTGCGTGGGATTCGAGGGGGCGGCTTCGACTGTACCCATCTCTCTGTACTTCCTTCGTTCGAATTCAAACTCGAAAGTAGGGGGACTGGTGTTGGATATAAAATACCCACAGCCGAAGTCTTCAACAGAATCAACGATTCCGCCCACGATGCCGACCTCAAAGGAAGACTCCGCCCGGACTCCTATGGGAGCCGGGCTTCATCCTCGACTCCAACGGCTGCAGACAGACTTCGTCCGGACTCCTACGGGAGCCGGACACCGCCGACGACTTCAACAGCAAGTAGACTCCGCCCGGACTCCTACGGGAGCTGGGCTCCATCCTCAACGTCAACTGCTGGTAAGCCGTCCGGACTTCTACGGGAGCCGGACTTCACCTTTAACTTTAGTTGCAGGAAGACTCCGCCCGGACTCCTACGGGAGCCGGGCTTCATCCTCGACTCCAACGGCTGCAGACAGACTTCGTTCGGACTCCTACGGGAGCCGGACTCCGCCGACGACTTCAACAGCAAGTAGACTCCGCCCGGACTCCTACGGGAGCCGGGCTCCATCCTCAACGTCAACTGCTGGTAAGCCGTCCGGACTTCTACGGGAGCCGGACTTCACCTTTAACTTTAGTTGCAGGAAGACTCCGCCCGGACTCCTACGGGAGCCGGGCTTCATCCTCGACTCCAACGGCTGCAGACAGACTTCGTCCGGACTCCTACGGGAGCCGGACTTCTCCGACGACTTCAACAGCAAGTAGACTCCGCCCGGACTCCTACGGGAGCCGGGCTCCATCTTCAACGTCAACTGCTGGTAAGCCGTCCGGACTTCTACGGGAGCCGGACTTCACCTTTAACTTTAGTTGCAGGAAGACTCCGCCCGAACTTCTACGGGAGCCGGGCTTCATCCTCGACTCCAACGGCTGCAGACAGACTTCGTCCGGACTCCAATGGGAGCCGGACTCCGCCGACGACTTCAACAGCAAGTAGACTCCACCCGGACTCCTACGGGAGCCGGGCTCCATCCTCAACGTCAACTGCTGGTAAGCCGTCCGGACTTCTATGGGAGCCGGACTTCACCTTTAACTTTAGTTGCAGGAAGACTCCGCCCGGACTCCTACGGGAGCCGGGCTTCATCCTCGACTCCAACAGCTGCGGACAGACTTCGTCCGGACTCCTACGGGAGCCGGACTCCGCCAACAACGTCAACCGCAAGCGGACTCCGCCCGGACTCCTACGGGAGCCGGGCTCCGTCCTCAACTCCAACCGCTGGTAAGCCCTTGTCCGGACTCCGACCCTGCCAAACTTCAGCCAGCAGATCTGCACTCCCAGGCCACAATCACGGCCACGATCCTGCTCCACTTCCTGCGGCGGACTCCGCGCAGCTCCATCACCCCCTGACAGATCGCAGTAACGGTCGCCACACTGTTCCACTCCCTACGACGGATCCCACGCGGCTCCATTACTACCTGACAGGCCACGATAAACGGCCACGATTCTGCTCCGCCTCCTGCAACGGATACCGCACGATTCTCCCATCCGCTGGCAAGACGCGACAGCAAACGCCGCCCCACTTCCCGCGGCGGATTCCACGTGGCACGCCCCAGTGATGGCCACGAGTCTACTCCACTACTCTTCGCAGCAAATTCCGCTTGACCCTGGGCAGCCCACTACCAGACGGTTACAAACGTCGCCATCAATCCATTACCTCCTCCGCCTATAAAAAGGAGGACCCAGATACGTTATTCTATAAGTTCATTTCTTATCTCAAAACTCTGCTAAATTCTCCGTTCGAATGCTCCATTCTTGTTGAGGCAGAGAACTGACTTGAGCGTCGGAGGGTCTTGCCGGAACAACCCCACCTCCGATTTAGACTTCCCTTGCAGGTCCCGACGGCGACCGCGACTTTCCCGACTCCAGCTTCTCCGGCGCAAGCAGATTTTTGCACCAACAACATCAAATAAAAAAAATATTGTATCATAAATTTTGAGTTTGGCTATATGGATTTTGCTTCGCATTATGCTTGCATTTAACATTATAACTTTTGTCAAACAATATTTAATATCACAAATCTATCGTTAATAAATTTTAGTTCAGGTGGTTCCCTCCCTCTTTCCCTTTTTTTTTTTTTTTTTTTTTGGGGGGGGGGAGGGGGGGATGGAATGTAGGGGAAGTAAGGTAATTCCCCCACTCAACTCAATTAATTTCAATAGGTGTACGTACGACAGCAAAGAAAATCTGGAGAGGTACAAGGGAAGAGAAAAGAAAATTAAGGTGAAGCTAAGATAGTACCTTCTCGGAATCATCTAAGCAAGAGTTTGAGGGTAAACTCTAGGTGACAACGACCTCTCAGAAAATAGTTCCAGGGTGATCACATCTCCTTTTCACCACTTGATCAATAAATTCTAGTTTCCGTGAGCAATAACTCCGCCGGTCACCCCTCTTGGTCCCACCAAAAAAAAAAAAAAAATTCACATAAGCCCATCAACTTCTAGATGGCAACAATGGCAGGCGGTGGTGGAAATTGAAGCACACAAAATTCAAATTACCATGGTGATGGGCAATTCTCTATCAACTATCCTCCACAAATTGCAGGACATTCTACTAATTGAGTGGTAGATCTTTCAACCATATTGACAATTCTCTGTCCAATTGTCACGGCGGAAATTGAAACATATGAAAGGATCAAATTCGCCATGGGTGATGGGCAATTTTATGTCAACCATCATCCATGTACCACAGAACATGCTACTGATTGACGGGAAGATGCTATTAAACTATATGGGCAATTCCCTATCATATTGTTGTGGTGGAAACTGAAATGCATTTCTCTATCTAGTATGGTCCATGTATCGCAGGACATACTGCTGATTGACTGAGATCCTGCTCGATTATATGGGCGTGCAATTCTTTGTCAACTTGTCATGATGGAAACTAAAACACACTGAAGGATCAAACTGTCGTAGTGATGGGCAATTCTATTAACTATCATCCACGTCCCGCAGGACATGCGACTGATTGACTGCTAGATTCTATTGAATTATCAACGTTGCCGGCGATCTCCTCACGCTACGTGATAATTTTTCAATGTAACAGCATGTAAAGCACATAATAGCTGGTACATACCTCAAAATATACCATGCATATAAGTTTATGATTGATGGATTTGAGTACGTTTCTACGTTGCAATAGATCTAAATAGCATCCCATGAAAATTATCTGATTCACATCCGTTTATTGCACCAATCTCCAATGACCATAAACGACTGAGAATTTAGAAGAAAAAGGTGCAATGATTCATTACCCCATGGGAGTAAATATAGGATGCTGGTGCCAAATCAACCTAACCAGGAGTGGCCTTGTACAAGAGAATATATAAACTTATTTAATCTAAAATTTTTTATAGTTTTGACAAATTTTTTTTTTTTTTTTGGATTGAATATAGTTTTGAGAAATCACCTTGCTAGCCGTAAATTTCCATGCTATTGCTGAAAGAAAATAAAATAAGATCACATTGCTCATTCCTTATGTGTAGTTTAAGCAATCAATGACTTAATTTCTATATATAAAGTCTGGTAAAAATCATAAATGAATGGTACAAAAGTTAGTGAGCCTAAGGTAGCAACTTACCAGGCTAATAAAATCTTTGGCAGTTATAACAGTTGAGATCGTCTTCCACCTTCACCAGGATTTAGGCGACCGTGGGTAATTGGGAGAGAGATGCCCCCTGTTTTTTTGGCTCATTGCTTATGGACTCTTCTTATCAATTAATTTAAAGAATAAATAAATAAAAGCTAGTTAGTATATTATAATGCTAGTAGTTGTTAGTATCACCTATAAATTTTCAGATGTGATCTCAAGACAACGGATGGAAAGCTTATAATGGAGACAGCTTGTACTCAAACGATCTATTGTTCATTTGCCGAAAAAAAAAAATCTAGTGTTTAGCTTCAAGAAGTCTTAACTATTTCATTTCAAAATCAAGATATATTTTTTGTACATGTTAAGCTACTTGTAATGCTTTCTCTTTCTGCATCCTCTAGAATCTCTTATGTCTTATATACATATGTGTTCGTGCGTGTGTTTGATATGTGCATGTTGCGGCCAATCGCCTCGTCGCCCGATCGCCGGGGAGCGTGCACCTGCAAAAGGAAGTCCGCACTGACCGGAGGCGGCTCCGGCGGGGACCCTCCGACGGTCAAGTCAGAGAGGTGACTGGGCAACAGTGAAATGTAGACAAAGAGCTCCGAGAGAGAGAGAGAGAGGGAGGGAGGGAGGAGCAAGCCTGAGTTCTTGGAAGAGACGGAGCGGATCGGTCCCCCGCACTGTTGCCTTCCCCGGTATATATATAGTGGAGCACGGTATGGCGCCGTCATTAATGGCGCAGACAAGTGAGGAACTGTCAACTCACTGTAGACTGTCAGAGCCGCTGTGAAAATGTCATGTCGCCGTGTGGCCGTCTAATCACCAGGGTTGACCTCGCTCTCGGCGGGACAATGCCCCTGGGTAACTGTGCCGCATGTCCGTGTCAGAGCTGACAAGGTCTGGCGGCTGTACGGCGATGGGAGGAGACGGCCGACCCTTGGTCGGTGGCCAGCAGAGTGGCGTCGGGTTCCTCCGTCAGTCGGCGAGTTTCATGTGAGTCGGCCTCTGGGTTTGGTCGGTCGGGATGGATACGCCCGACATACCTCCAGTCGGCGATGGGCCATTGAAAAGCCGTCAGTAGCGTCCGTTAGTCGGGCACTCCCGGCTTTCAGTCGGGGCGCTCCGACCGTCAATCGATCGATATGCCCGTCAGTCGGAGACGGTCAGTCGGTCGGTCGGCCAGTCGGAGACGGTCAGTCGGTCGGCCAGCCGGTCGGTCGGTCGGTCGGTCGGTATCCCACAACAGTTGCCCCCCTCCACTCCTGAGTCGGACGGCAAGCTGGCGACTAGGAGTGGATTTGTCGCATGTGAGGATCCGACCGTGCCGCCGGTCACCACGGCGCCAGGCGCCTCATAAATGTGGAGAGGCTTACTGGCGCCCGACATCCGGTCGGCGCCAGGCGTCTCGTCCCATCAGCATCAGGTGTCGGTCGGCGCCGGACGTCCCGCCGTGCCGGATGTCCCGCTGGTGTCAGCGATAAAACCGGTGCCAGGTGTCATGTCCCATCGGGAAGTGGAACCGTCGTGTCCCATCGGGAAGGGGAACCATCATTCCCGCCGTTCCCTCGGGAACTCCAAACGTTGCGTCCCGTCGGGAAGACAAAACGTCGCGTCCCGCAGCGACACGTGGCGCGTGGCCATCGGTCCGCGATCGGTGGAGCGGATGGAGGCGACGTGGCGCAATCTGAAGGGGGGTGCGTCGAACCGTTGGATCGTTGGACGGCCCTGATGATGCCACGCGGCAAAATCTGGGGAGTCTTCGCTGGGCGTGCCTTCATCTCGACCGTTGGGGGGCACTATATATATGCAAGGTTACCCCCACATGGTTTTTTACCCCTCTTATTTTCACAGTCGAGATTTTGCCCGCCCGAGCCCCCGCTCCAGGTACTTCTCCATTCGGTCGCCCCCTTCGCGATTTTTTCCTTCCAAGGGCTAAGGTTTCTTTCCCCCTCCTTCTTTCTTTCTTTCTTGCCGTTTTCTTGTACTCATGGCAAGGACGTCCCCGCGAGGTAGTCGGTCGGGGGAGCCGACCGAAGACACTCGGTCGTCCCCGGAGGTGGAGGCATCTTCACTTTCGGGGCCGAATGTCGACCAGATCCGGGAGCAGTACCGCATCCCAGAGCTGTTTCGGCTGTTCGCCCCTAGCGCCGATGGTCGGGTTAATAGCCCGCCCGAGGGCCAGGTGGCCTTCTATCTGGAGGATCTCCGGGCCGGCCTTCGATTCCCGGTTCCGGAGTTCATTCGGAATGTTTTGGACTATTACGGGCTATGCCCGGCACAACTTGCGCCGAACTCAGTTCGGTTAATAGTCAGTTTTGCTCTCCTATGTCGGCTTTTGCCGACCGAACCTCGGATTTCTCTTTTCCGAGTTTTCTTTGTCCTCCGACCCCATCCTAAAGCCCGAGGGTGGTGGTACTTTATCCCTCGGAAAGGGCTTTCCTTCATCACTGGTCTTCCGACGTCCATTCACGGATGGAAGAACCAGTTCTTCTTCGCGTCGTCTTCTGCTCCGTGGGGGTTTCCCGCCCGTTGGGGGAACCCCCGAACCGATCCCAATGAGAACAGTCGGGTGGAGGTCGGTGATCGGGAGGACTTCCATCGGCTGAAGGACATCTCGGTGCCGAAACAGAGTGAGCTCGTCACCGAGCAGGCCTTGTATGATGCCGGCCTTAGCCCGGTCCCCCGTTTAGGTCGGTTTGCATTTTTCCGACATCTTTATTTTTTTTCTGCCTTTTTCCTTTGTTCTGACCATCGGTCGTATTTTTTCAGATATGCCGCCGAGGACACGACTGTCGGCTGCCGACATTCGTCAGCATGCCGTGAGGAAGAGGCCGGCGGCAGGAGCCGGACCGTCGCAGCCTCCCAGGAGGCCCCGTGTTGTTCCGCCGAGCGAACCAGCAGGGTCGGAGGCGGAGCCAGTGATCGCACTGTCGGCGCCGACAGCGCTGGCAGACGTCCCGTCGGAGGGACCATCAGTCGGGGGAACAGCTTCGCCCGACCGGCGGGTGGCTGACTCTGCAGGGGGCACGCCGACTGCCCATCAGATTCCGGAGGTTCGGGAGGAGGCCCCCGAACCTGAGCGGCCGACGCATGCCACCGCCGCGCCATCGGCCGAGACTCGGTCGGGGTCGAGCTTGCCGTCGATCTCCGACGTCAGGGCTTGGGCGGCTAGCCGAGGTAAGGCCCCAATGGTGTCGGGTGCCGAAGGTCGGTCGGCGGGCGGGTCGGCCGACCTCCCGCTTCCAGAGGGTGCGTCGGGACTGGCCGACCATGACCTGGCCAGGAGACTGTGCCAAGCACTCCTTCTTCCCGCCGACATCGAAGCAATGAAGAACCAGCGTGTCTCCGACATGCTGTCGTCCTTCTATCCGATGCTGATTCGGGTAAACCCTTCTTCCTTCTGTTTTTAATTGCCGCTTCGCAAGTTCGGCTCACTAACAGTCGGCTCTTTTTGTGCAGCTGGTCTTCAACATATCCGAGCTAGAGGCCGGATATCGAAAATTCGGGGATATGCGCGCGGCCTGGAGAGATAAGGTCGCGGGGCTAGAAGCCGAGAAGACCATCCTTGTCGACCAATTCCAGCAGTCGGTTGAGCGGGAGAACCGACTCGAGGGGGAGGTCTCCCGACTCTCGGAGGAGAACTCCCGACTCAAGGAGGCCAAGGCATCGTTAGAGTCGGAGCTCAAGTCGGCGAAGGATGACGCGGCCAAGAAGTCCCGGACCATCCGTCGGCTCCGACACGAGCGAGACAGTGTCGGCAAAGAGTTGGAGGGCGAGCGCGAGCAACTTCGGGCGAGTCTCGAGAACCTCGCCAAGGCTGAAGAGAGCCGTGCCGCCGCTCAGGCCGACGCAGACGTTGCCAAAGCCGAATCAGAGTCGGCGAAGGAGGCTTTGGGTCGGGCGGTCGAGGTCTTCCGGGACTCAGAGGAGTACCGCGAAGAGCTCCTCGAGAGCGGCTACCTCTCGTACCAAGTCGGGTACGAGGATGCCCGGGAAGCCGTTCGGAGCTTGTACCCCGAACTTGACCTCAGCAACGTGGTTCTGCCAGGGTCGGAGGCCCCAGCTGCGGAGGAGACGGCCGGACCAGCGTCGGATGGTCTCTCCACCAGGGCGGAAGCCGAAGACGTCGCAGAGCCGGTTGCCGAAGACCGGTCGGCTCCGACGGCTGAAGTCGGAGCAGATCTTCCGACCAACTCGCATCGTCGTCCAGTGGAGGACGTCGACTCCGATGATTAGTCGGTTTTATTTTGTCTTCTGTTTTGCTTTGAATTGTAATCGGGCTCCGGCCTTTACCTTATAGACTTTCCTTTGTTTATGGAAAAAATTTCTTTAAGTCTTGAATGAATTCTTCTTTTGCCTTCTCCCCTTGTTTGCAATGCCAAACATGTCTGCAATGTCGAACGCGAGTCGCTACCTTAGTTAAGTCACTGACCCACGCAAGTCGGTAGGACTTCAGCAACTTGTGAAGCCCCGAAAGCAGAGTGCGTTCCGACTTCAAGTCGGCTTCCGATAGTCGAAGTCCTTGGTTGGGTACATCAGTTAAATAGAGACCCGACGGCAAGCCGGGCTTTCATAGATGCCTCCGTCCAAAATCGTCTGGCGGGGTGTCGGGGAAACGATGGTTAGTTGGGTCCCCATGCTCTTGTGTCGGGTTCTGTTCCTTCCGTCATACGGTGGTAAGCCGAACGTCGTTCGGCCGGCCGTTGATCGGTCGGCAAGTCGTGGACGCGACCTTGACTAAGGCCGCGTCGTGCGATAGACGGTGGTAAGCCGAATATCCCTCGACCGACCGTAGCCTGGTCGGAAGTCGCGACGATGGTCGCGTGGGCTTTTAGCCTTCCTTTGGTCGAGGCCCGATCGGTCTGTCGGCCGATGGCCCTGCCCGAAAATTCGACCGTAGGAGGAGTATGGTCTCCCGTTCATAAGTGCTCGTCGGCCCTTGCGAGGGTCCGGCACATCGTCGAAGGAGCGCTGGCTCCCGTCATTGTAGATGAGTCGGTCCTTGTGAGGGTCCGGCACAACGTCGGCGATAAGGATATTGGTGTCAAAGATGCACTACGTCCATATTGCCGCGTCGGTGCTCGACCTTGGTGAGCAGCGGTCATTAGTCGAAGAGTTAAGACTCCGAGATTCCAAACTGGACTTGTATTCCAACTCTTGAATTACAGAATTTACTGGTGATACAGCTTCAAGTTGTCGGCGTTCCAAGTCCGGGGAATGGGCTTCCCCTCAAGGGTCTCCAGCCGATAGGCTCTTGGCCCGAAGGCGTCTGCGACTTTGTAAGGCCCTTCCCAGTTTGGCGCCAGCTTCCCCTGGTCCAATGGCTTCGACACTTCTGCCCTCCTCAAGACCAGGTCGCCAGGTCTGAAGAGCTTAGGCTTGACCTTGGCGTTGTAGTACCGGGCGATCCTCTGTCGATATGAAGCCATTCGGATTTGAGCCTCATCCCGTAGTTCGGGGAGGAGGTCTAGGTCGGCCCTCCGACTCTCGGAGTTGTCTGGCTCTTGGTACCGCTCGACCCTGGAGGATGGTAGGCCAATTTCGAGCGGGATCATGGCTTCTGTCCCGTAGGCCAAGCTGAACGGCGACTCCCCGGTCGGGACACGGGGGGTCGTTCGGTAAGCCCACAGAACGGAGCCCAGCTCGTCGACCCAGAGACCTTTGGCTTCATTCAGTCGGGTCTTGAGTCCGTGAAGCAAGGTTCGGTTGGCCACCTCAACCTCACCGTTGGACTGTGGGTGCCCGACGGAAGTCAATCGATGCCGGATGTGGAATCTGGCGCAGAAGTCCTTGAAGTCTTTGTTGTCGAATTGCCGACCATTGTCGGTGACGATGGTGTACGGCAACCCGAACCTGAAGATGATGGATTTCTGGATGAAGTCCTCCATCTTCCGCTCGGTGATCTGTGCCAAGGGCTCGGCCTCGACCCACTTCGTGAAGTAGTCGATGGCGACGACGATGAACTTCCTTTGGCCCGACGCCGGTGGGAATGGGCCGAGTATATCGACTCCCCACTGGGCGAAGGGCCACGGAGCGACAATGGGTGCGATCTGGCTGACCGGTTGGTGCTGAACATTGGCGTACTTTTGGCATGGCTCGCACCTTTTGACCAACTCTGCCGCATCCTTCTTCATGGTCGGCCAGTAGTAGCCTTGTCGCAGGACTTTGAAGGCTAGGGACTTGCCCCCCAAGTGGTTCCCGCAGATTCCTTCGTGAACCTCCCGGAGAGCATAGTCGGCGTCGGTCGGTCCCAAGCATTTGAGTAAAGGGAAAATGACCTTTTGTAGAGTCGGCCGTCCATGATGACATATTGCGACGCCGACCATCGGAGTCGCTTGGCCTCAGTGGGATTTTCGGGGCTGATCCCATCGGTCAGGTACCGGACGATCGGATCCATCCAACTTGGCTCGGACGTTAGTTGCTGTACTTCTTCAACCTGATCGATGCTCGGCTGCTGGAGGCTTTCGACGAACGTCCGACCCAAAGACTCGTAGGCCGACGTTGCCAATCTGGAGAGAGCGTCGGCACGGGAGTTCTCCGATCTGGGAATGTGGGAGATTTCAAAATGTTCGAGGCGTGCCACGAGGTCCTTTACTTTCTGAAGGTACTTGATCATAGTCGGATCTCGCGCCTCGAACTCGCCCTTTACCTGCCCCATGATCAGCTGAGAGTCAGAGAACGCCCGGAGGCTGTCGATGCCCAGCTCCTTCGCCATCCTCAAGCCAGCGAGGAGTGCCTCATATTCGGCTTGATTGTTGGAGGCCTTGAAGTCGAACCGGAGGGCGTATTCGGTGACCACCCCCTCCGAATTCGTAAGTAGGAGCCCGGCCCCGCTTCCCTGGGCGTTCGAGGCTCCGTCAATGTGGAGTACCCAGGTGGAGATCGGGTCTGGCTCAGAGACCGCATCTCGTCCCGGGCCTTCAGCTCCCGACCCTTGGTCGGTCGTCGGGCATTCGGCGATGAAGTCGGCCAAGACCTGGGCCTTCAGGGCAGGCCTTGGTCGGTACTGAATGTCGAACTCGCTAAGCTTCATTGCCCACTTAGCGAGTCGTCCCGATGTGTCGGGTCGGCGCAAAATTGCCCTCAGGGGCCGGTTGGAGAGCACCGCAATGGCATGGGCCTGGAAGTATGGTCGAAGTCGTTGTGCGGAGACGGTCAAGGCGAAGATCATCTTCTCCGTCTCCGAATATCTGGCTTCCGCGCCGTGGAGCACTTTGCTGATGTAGTAGATGGGCTGGTGAGTTCGGCACTCGTTTTCCCGAACGAGCACCGAACTGATCGCCTCGGAAGATGTGGCCAAATAGAGATACAAGGTCTCCCCGACCTGCGGCTTTACGAGCAGCGGCGGGGAAGCCAAGTACCTTTTCAGGTCTCCGAAGGCCCGTTCGCACTCATCCGACCAAGAGAAACCGTTCGCTTGATGCAAAGTCTTGAAGAACGGGAGGCACCTTTCAGCCGACCTTGAAATGAATCGGCTAAGAGCGACGATTCTTCCGTTCAGCTGTTGGACCTCCCTCTTGGTGTTCGGGTGGCGCATGTCGAGAATGGCCTTTATTTTCTCAGGATTGGCCTCGATCCCTCTCTGAGAAACGAGGAATCCGAGGAACTTCCCTGAGGTCACCCCGAAGGCACATTTAGTCGGGTTGAGCTTCATTCGGTGCCGTCGAAGGGTGTAAAATGTCTCCTCGAGATCCCGAACATGGTCAGGGATCTGCGTGCTTTTCACCAGCATGTCGTCCACATACACTTCCATGTTGCGGCCGATTTGGTCTTTGAAGACCTTATTGACGAGTCGCTGGTAGGTGGCACCGGCGTTCTTCAATCCGAAGGGCATCACCCTGTAGCAGTAGAGGCCCTTGGGAGTTACGAACGCGGTGTGCTCCTCGTCTTCAGGCACCATCCGGATCTGGTTGTATCCGGCGAAGGCGTCCATGAAGCTGAGCAGTCGGAACCCGGACGTCGCATCCACCAGCTGATCGATCTTTGGAAGTGGGAAGCTGTCCTTCGGGCAGGCTCGGTTGAGGTCGGTGTAGTCGATGCAGACCCTCCACTTTCCGTTGGCTTTTTTGACCATGACGACGTTGGCGAGCCAATCGGGATACGTGGTCTCTCGGATGAAGCCTGCTTCGAGCAGCTTGTCCACTTCCTCGTCGATGGCCTTCTGCCTTTCTGGGGCGAAGGACCTTTTCTTCTGCCTCACCGGTTTCATCGTCGGGTCGATGTTGAGTCGGTGAGTCATTGTTTCCGGAGGAATGCCCGACATATCTGCAGCTGACCAAGCAAATATGTCGGCATTGGCCGTCAGAAGCTCCGCTAGTCGTCATCGTTCGGGGTCGGGCAATTGGGACCCGACCCAAACTTTCCGATCGGGATCTTCTGCAATCGGGACTGCCACCATCTGTTCGGCGGGCGAACCCCGTTCTTCCCCCTCCCTTTGGTCCATTTTGTCGAGTGTCAGAGGATCCTTCGTCTCGTCGCCTTGGGCGGAGATTTGGAAGCACCTCCGAGCGAGCTGTTGATCTCCGCGCATCTCTCCGACTCCGTTTTTAGTCGGGAATCGAACAAGGAGATGGTACGTCGAGACGATCGCCTTGAGGGCGTTCAATCCGGGTCGTCCGAGTATGGCATTGTAGGCCGAAGGAACCTGGACGACCGCGAAAGTGAGGAAGATCGTGTTTTGCTGTGGTTCGGTACCGACCGTCACGGGCAGAGTGATTTCTCCTTCTGTCGTGACGGCATCTCCGGCAAAGCCGATCAATGGCATGGAGACCCTCTTGAGTCGGTCGGTTGACAGTCGCATTCGGGAGAAGGTCGAGTAAAACAAAATATTTGTCGAACTTCCATTATCAACGAAAATTCGTTTTACATCATAATTGGCTATTGTCGCCGACACAACAACAGCGTCGTCGTGGGGAGTCTGGATGCCCCGAACGTCGTCTTCCGCGAAGGTGATTACGTCGTTCGGTCGTGGTCTTTTCGTCGGCTCTCCTCCTGCAGACGTCCCCGGGTCCAGCCGCTTGGAGATCATGTTGATGACCCCTGCCGTCGGCTTGTTAGTCGGCTCTTTTTCAGTCGGTTGGGGGGACTGATTGGCAATCGGTTGGGTCGGCGGACCCCTCCGGAACTTGCCAAGGTACCCCCGACGGATGAGATTTTCGATCTCATCCTTCAACTGCATGCACCGCTCAGTGTCGTGGTCGTGGCTCCGATGGAACCGACAGTACTTCCGACGGTCGAGGCCCTTTGCCTTCAGAGGCGGAGGCCGTCGCAGGTACTCCTCTCCCTCGATCTCCATCAAGATCTGCGCACGGGGAGCTGAGAGAGGAGTGTATGAGTCGTACCTGGGATGCATCGGCCTCGGAGTTTGTTGTCGGGGCGATTTTTGGATGTGTCGGGATGGCGAGACCCGACTATTGGTCGGGGGCCTGCTGGGATCGGCAGGTTCCCGACCCTTCTTGCGCTTCTCCTTCGGGCCTCGGGGCTCGGCCAAGCGCCGATCGGATGCTCCTTCGTCCGCACGCATATACTTGTATGCGCGCTCCAGTAGCTCGGCATAAGTCCGGGGGAGGGTCTTGTCCAGAGAATAAGTGAACCGGGACGCCCTCAGGCCCCGCTTCATGGCTGAGACAGCCATGTCTTCATTGAGGTCCCGGACCTCGAGCGTGGCCGCGTTGAATCGCGCCACGAAGTGTCGGAGCGTCTCGTTTTCCGCCTGCTTGAGGGAGAAAAGGCTATCCGACGTCCGCGGCGGCTTTCGGCTGGTGCTGAAATGGGCCACGAACGAGTGCTCGAGCTGCGCGAAGGAATGGATACTGCCCGATCGAAGACCGGAGTACCAAGCCCTGGCAGCCTTGCGAAGTGTGACGGGGAAGCCGATGCAAAAAAGAGCGTCGGTTGCCCCTTGAATCGTCATGAGAGCTTTATAGCTCTCGAGATGGTCGACTGGGTCGGTGGAGCCGTCATATGGCTCCACATGCGGCATCTTGAACCGACTGGGAATCGGCTCGTCAAGGACCAGTCGGGAGAGAGGTTGGACGGTCTGGAAGTCGACGTCGTTCGAAGACTTCTGGCCGTCCGTCTGTAGTTGGGCGAGTCGGCGGTCGATTTCCTCGAACCGTCGCTCGTAGTCATCCGCTCATCGATGCTGGGAGACCCCAGGGGTGGAGCCTCCGGAGGATTCTGAAAGAGAGGCCGACGGTGTGCGCGGCCGCTTTTCCTTCCTCGCCCGTTCCAACGGGGAAGGAGAGGGCCGCTGGGACCGTCGGTCGTCGCACCGTGGTCGCCCCTCCTCCTCTCCGTGGGAGCGCTGTTGGGAGCGCTCGCATGGAGGCGACAGGGGTCGGCGCGGCCGTCGGCGGCTGCTCCTGGAAGGCATAGGTCGGGCCGCCGGTTGTTGCTGGAGGCTTTTGACTGCGTCGGTCAGTACGGTCATCTGCCGTACGATGGCCGCAATCTGGGCCTCCGTGGTCACTGCAGGGCGCGGAGAGCTAGGCTCCGCCGCCGGTGGGGGCGGGGAGGCTTCTTCCCGGCGGGAAGAGCGCCTGGCCGACCCAGTGACTCTCGATCGTTGAGCTCTTGTCTTTGTCATGCTGATCCCCCTACCTGGCGCGCCAATCTGTTGCGGCCAATCGCCTCGTCGCCCGATCGCCGGGGAGCGTGCACCTGCAAAAGGAAGTCCGCACTGACCGGAGGCGGCTCCGGCGGGGACCCTCCGACGGTCAAGTCAGAGAGGTGACTGGGCAACAGTGAAATGTAGACAAAGAGCTCCGAGAGAGAGAGAGAGAGGGAGGGAGGGAGGAGCAAGCCTGAGTTCTTGGAAGAGACGGAGCGGATCGGTCCCCCGCACTGTTGCCTTCCCCGGTATATATATAGTGGAGCACGGTATGGCGCCGTCATTAATGGCGCAGACAAGTGAGGAACTGTCAACTCACTGTAGACTGTCAGAGCCGCTGTGAAAATGTCATGTCGCCGTGTGGCCGTCTAATCACCAGGGTTGACCTCGCTCTCGGCGGGACAATGCCCCTGGGTAACTGTGCCGCATGTCCGTGTCAGAGCTGACAAGGTCTGGCGGCTGTACGGCGATGGGAGGAGACGGCCGACCCTTGGTCGGTGGCCAGCAGAGTGGCGTCGGGTTCCTCCGTCAGTCGGCGAGTTTCATGTGAGTCGGCCTCTGGGTTTGGTCGGTCGGGATGGATACGCCCGACATACCTCCAGTCGGCGATGGGCCATTGAAAAGCCGTCAGTAGCGTCCGTTAGTCGGGCACTCCCGGCTTTCAGTCGGGGCGCTCCGACCGTCAATCGGTCGATATGCCCGTCAGTCGGAGACGGTCAGTCGGTCGGTCGACCAGTCGGAGACGGTCAGTTGGTCGGCCAGCCGGTCGGTCGGTCGGTCGGTCGGTCGGTCGGTATCCCACAACAGTGCATTTTGATAAATTTTATTGATGGTTGATGGTCATGCAGATGAGCCACCAATACACGGTTAAGAACGTAGTGCATGCGAAGGACACTTTTTGGGGTCACCATCTATCCGAATGTGGATCATGCTTTCACCATGGCTTTTATTGGCATTCGTTTATTATGAGATTAATGAAGATTGAGGTGATGGATTACTGTGATTTATTTTTATATACTTTTATGGATCTTTAAAAGTCTGAAGACTCCTACAAAATGTAAGTTGAGCTTCACTAAGTGAATGATTTGCGCGTGCTTTTCCATGCAGCATATGTTTTGCCTTTGTTCATATCACTTTCTTTTTTCCCTTGCCCCTTTTTGCTTTTATATATCTTATTAGAGATATCTTTATACATTGTGTGATAGATCTTGCACATAATCCTAGCTAGGTTGTCCCAATTTGACTTGTAGTTATAGCGACCATCAAATTCTTATATTTGACCTCTGATTGGTTCCAAGTTCCAACCAGTGAGATTTGCAGATTGGTTACTCTTTGCAGATTTCGTGCCAGAGGAAAATCTATTGCCCCCTCCCCTGAAGGATATTAAGAATAGTTTAGTGCTATTTTTATAAATAACACGACGTCACTGCCAGATTATATCTACCAAGCTAAGAATCTTGACTTTGGAAAAGCAAGAATCAAAAGCCATTCACCATACCATAAGTTGCTTAATTGATAGGAAATCGGTAGGCAATGCACAATAGAAACACATTTCTCGCAAGCTTGAGTTGTTTTGATGGATCTTGCTTCACCATGTGGTCATACTTAACATTCCGATAGAATGTCTCGCTCTCCATTTAATGACTTGGATGACACAAATAATCATAGAAGATGGGTTATGCGTGTGGCATGAATCAGAATTTTTATGAAAAAATTACAGATTTTGGAGAATGGGGAAAAAAAGAACAGTCAATGGTCTGAAACAATGTTGAAGATTGGATGAGCCAATGATGACTCCTCTGAACGTTCCCATTCCAAAGCACAATGATGAGAGTTTGATTTGCAGCTCCCTGATACTTTTGACTCGTGCAAAAGCATTCATCCATGAGCAGGATGAATTCACACGTGAAATGAAATAAAGGCACACCAAAATTTAGTATCCTAATTTATAGCCAACAACCACCGATGTTATAGCCCTTGCCTTTTGTGGCAAGGGATGGTGCATATCATTTCTAAAAAAATGTTGGAAGATCTATTCAAGCCTCCTATTAGATAGGCTGGTATATAGCCAAAAGAGATGAAGAACATTAAAAATGTAGATCCTCTATGTGCAAGAGAGCGTTACCACCGATCAGGGATCACCCCTATTATGTGTACACCAATGGTTAATGTGGTTAGAGTCTACATTCGGCATTAGTGCCTTTGTGTCGATGTAATGGTCCGGCCGGCCTCATGAGTTATATATCCTACCATAGACCAACCACACCAAAATAATGAGAGGATAATAGCCTATAAAACTAATCCATACTTGATGCTTCTTTATCCTATTGAGTTCAAATAAGTCATCAAGCTTTAGATTAACCAAGCATCATTTGTATCGGATAGAAGTTAGCCATAACTATTCAAGCTACCTTCTAGAATGCTTGAACTCGATTCTCAAGCTAGTTTGAGCTTCCATTGACTAAACCATAGTTCGAGCTCGATTTGTTTAACTAGTGAGATTTTAAATGTAGCATAAGCTCAACTCATTTTCTAATATAACAAGGTTAGAAAGCTAATTAAGCTTGATCTATTTATGAATAAACTATTTTATTTCTTACCTCTAAATTTTGTGTTGACAAATATTAGTAAATGTAGAAAATTCAATTCCACATTAAGCATTGCAACAATAATCGAAAGGGTTTTGTTTGCTAAGAAAATTTTATAAATTAGTCTTATGTGATAATCAAACTTTTTTTCTTTTTGTGAATTTGATGGTATTCTTGTCTTTTTCTCTCCAAAAAGAATCTAATAAACATCCATATGTAGAATCTCTACCATTATATACCACTTTAGAGAAATGTCATTCTACAATTCCACTACCTAAGTCCAATGGGTGTCAATTCTCTTGTGCTACCACAAATTTGCATGTCTACATATGGGAGCAGGTGTCCCAAATTCTCTCTCTTATAAATTCACTCCTTTCCTGACAAAGACAACCTAGCATGTTACTCTAACATATAACTTTAGAGAAAAAAAAATATTTACTGTTTGAGTCAATTTTGAAGAGTCGGGACATCTGGGACCTCCTTT
This sequence comes from Elaeis guineensis, assembly GCF_000442705.2. Taxonomy (NCBI): domain Eukaryota; kingdom Viridiplantae; phylum Streptophyta; class Magnoliopsida; order Arecales; family Arecaceae; genus Elaeis; species Elaeis guineensis. The sequence goes on along the minus strand of NC_025997.2, from coordinate 125,163,829 downwards.
TCGCTCTTGCAGTGCTTCGTAAGGTCTATATTACCTGAGAGCTCCCACCCTTGCCTTTTCTCAAAGTCAACTTTGATGACGGTGTGACTAGTGGCAATGATGGTGCGGGTTTTGTGATCAAAGGCCCGAAATCTGGATTCATTGCGGTTGGTAGGGTCCGTCTGTTTGAGATTTTTGTCCCCGATGTGGAGCTTCGAGCCATCTTGGAGGGCATCTCCTTCACATGCTTGGTGCTGGCTGTGGAGGGCGACTCGACAATGATGGTCAATTGGATCTAGGGATGGAGGGAGGGTTGCTGCCTCCAATCTACTAGTCTAGGACATCTGGAGTTTATTAATGGGGTGCACTTCTGTAAACATCAAACATATCTATCATGAGGTAAATTCTGTTGTTGATTGGGTCGTGAGTTTTTTGTAGCTAATCATTCTGGAGAAGGTAAATGGACTAATGTATCTTTTTTGCCAATGTCGTTCTGGGACATCCTTCCTTTTGATTTTTTGGATTGTGTTCATATCAACTGTATATGAATTCTTCCGACTTATCAAAAAATATATATATATATATTTATCAAATCTATTAAAAAATTAAAATTACTAGAATCACAACTTCATCAAAAAAAAATCCTTTCTTCTTGAATAAATCAGGTGCATCCCACTCATCTACTCTAAGGTTGCATTTGGTAGCTAGCAATCTAGATAAATCAAGTGCATCCCACTTATCTACTCTAAGGTTGCATTTGGTAGTTGGCAATATATCCAGATTACTAGCAATTTATAGTTGGCCCATTGGATTGTTGCGTTTGGTATGTCTTTTGGGTGTCAATTTAAATTATCTTGGTAATCTATATTGTCTCTCATGAGACAATCTAAACAACATTGGGAAGGAGTGGCTATCCAAATTACCACTTCTTTAGTAATGTTGCAATAAAAATTTTAGTCAAAATTATCTCTCAAAAAAATCACAGAGTACGAGTGCTGGTGCTCTTCTTTCTCCCTCTGCCCGTGGCTTCCCTGCATCCAACCCTCGCCCCTCACCCCCACCCCCCCCCACGATGCCACCTGCGGCTCCTCTACGTGTGCCCACCCCCTCACCCTTCGCGACCCGCGGCTCCTTCACCTGCCCTATCTACCCATAGCTCCTCTGTCCTCATCCCCCACCACCCTCCTGTGGCTCCTCCATGCTCATCCCTACCACCCCCATGACTCCTCTACGCACGCCTGCCCCCTCCTCCCCTCCAACGATCCGTAGCTCCTCCGCCCCACCCCCATGCCTGCCTATAGCTCCTCCACCCTAGTTCCCCACCACCCCCCCAGCTTCTCTGCACTTGTCTCCACCACCCCCATAGCTCCTCTGTGCATGCTCACCCCCTCTCTTTTGACCCACAGCTCCTCTACCACCCCACCTACCCACGGCTCCTCCGCCCTCATTCCCCACCACTCTCCCGCAGCTCCTCCGCCCTCATCCCCCACCACTCTCCCGCAGCTCCTCCGCCCTCATCCCCCACCATCCCCTATTGCTCCTCCGTGTTCATCCCCACCACCTCCACGACTCCTTTGCGCATGCCCGCATCCCCCCAGCAATCTATGGTTCCTCCGCTCCCTGCCTGCCCAAGGCTCCTCCATCTTTATCCCTCATTGTCCCCCTGTGGCTCCTCCGCGCTTGTCCCCACCACTCCTATGGCTCCTCTGTGCATGTCGGCCCCCCCATCTACCCACAGCTCCTTTGCCCCCCACCTACCTGTGGCTCCTTCATCCTCATCTCCCACCACCCCCCTGCAGCTCCTCTGCACTTAGGGGTGTAAAAAATTCCTATTAAACCACCTAAACTGTCCAACCTGATCCAAACCAAACCAAATATAGCAATTTGATGGTTTAACTAGTTCAATTCGATTGAATAAAATAAAAAAATTGATATTTCGATTTGGTTATTGATTTATTAATTTATATGATCCGCTAAAATCGAACTGAACCAACAAACTAAAATTAAAATATCATCATTTTATATATTTATATATACATCGATATTACATGCTTCATATATTTATATATACACTTATGTTATATGTATATTCAAAGTTGGGCTATGTATTTTATATGAATTCAAAATCTAAAATATTGATTTAGCTCTATTTCAATCTAACTTAGACCAAATTTAATTTAATTATAAATTATAATAAAAAAATAAAAAATAGAAACCAAATCAACCAGCCTGCTTAAATCGAAAAACCGTTCAAATCCTTAAGAAAGCTACATGAACAAGCCGAACTAATACAAAATCGAACCGAAAAAATCAATTATATTTAGTCAAAATATTTAATTTTACAAACCTCTTAAATTGAAATGTAGGTTCGATTTTAAAAAATCAATTAAAATCGAATCGACCGAACAATTTTTAATCCTATCTGCACTCATCCCCACCACTCCTACGGCTCTTCTGCGCATGCCCACCCCCTCCCCTCTATGCCCACGGTTCCCCATACCCCTCGATCTGCTGCTTCTTCATGCAACCACCACACCCACACTACCAAGGAGAAAGAAAAGCATCAGGGCAAAAATAGATTTTAAAAATTTTGATTTTATATTACTCATAATCTGATTGTCATATCAAATATGTCAATTAAGATTCTCGATAATTACCTGCATCTACCAAATACAGTAATCAATATTACTAACAATTTAATTAATGACAATCTATCTTGAAGATAATCTACATTATCTATTAGGGCAGGAAGTGGGCTCGAGCTGGCCCGAGGCCCATTGGGTCGGGCCGGCTTCGGGTCGGACTTCGGGCTCAATTCAAAACGATTCAGGCTGGACTCGGGCCTAAATATAGGGCTTGTTTTACTTTCAAACCAGCCTCAGGCAGACCTTTGGTCCAGTCCAGGCCCAAACCTGAATATAAAGGTTAAACCCTAAGTCCTGCTATTTCGTGTTTCTCCCGATCTTCCTCCGATCTGGTGTTCATGAAAGGGGAGAGTATTCTAAATGATTCCTTCTTTATCTCTCCTCCTCATCCTCTCTCTTTTCGTCCTCGTCTCCACCACCACGGCTTACCTGGCATCGAACTGCGCCGCCCTCATGGCTTTCTACTTCGCCCTCCTCGAACCCTACATCATGTTCGGCCGCATCACTCCCAAGATCAGCCGCCTTGACCACCTCACCATCCTTATCCTCGCCGACTGGAAGCAAATCTCTGGCCCCATCCCCCCTGCATCACCTCTCTTCCCCTCTTCCGCATTCTCAATCTCATTGGCAACCGCCTCTTCGATCAGACCAGTCTCCTTCCAGCAAACATCAGCCACCTCTCCCATCTCATCATCCTCAACATCACCGACAATCAGATCTCCAGCTAGATGCCCCGTGCCCGCCTCCCTTCCCTCTCTCTCCTCTCTGATAGACCTCGATCTCAGCATGAAGGAGGGGGTAGGCACTGCGGCGGTCGTCGGAGAGAGACTTATGGAGGTAGAGGACCCCACGATTATGGATGGAGTCGGCTCTGATACAGGTGGCGAGTAGAGGTCGGCGAAGTGAAGGCGAGGCATCGGGTTGGCCTAATTGGGCTCGGGCCGGGTTTGGGCCAGTATTTTTTTAAAAAAATTGAATCTAAGTCTGATCCAAAGTTCAAAAAATTATTTCAGATCAGACTTAGATAGAGATACGATCCGATCTAATTTCAGTTCTATTACCTACTAAGATTGTCCGGTGATATCATCAAACGCAACCTACGTTTGTGAGACTACACCAAGATGGCTCTTTCCCTGGTTTTGATACCAAGCAACAAGGTCATACTTGACACCTCTTCGGTGTTACATGGAAAATTCTCTGATATAGACCGCAAGAGGTTTATATAAATAGAAAAAAGAAGACGGCTGAGACTGGGCAAAGGCTAAGAGACAAACGCCGCGCACTAGAGGGGGTTATCTACGAAAAATCTTATGTCCTGCTCTCGGTCTATATTCAAGAAATCAACGAAAAGATAATCCCAAGGAATATTTTTCTCGTAGAAGGGAAGACTAAGCCCTTTCTCCTCTTCATAGGTGTCTCCTCTTCTCCTCCTCCTATCTTTCTTTCTTTCTTGTTCTCCGTGGGCAGCCGTAAAGGAGTTAGCGATGTCGTCGTCGGCGACGGTTCGAGTCGAGAAGGCCACAAGCCATCTCCTAATGGGCCCCGATTGGGCACTCAACATGGAAATCTGCGATTCCATAAATTCTGATCAGTGGTGAGTATTCCGAAACGTTGAACACAGGCGTGAATTCTTATGTAGAATCGGTTCTTTCAATGGTGATGAGCCTCGAAATCGTCATTTCTTTAGGGTTTTTGTTAACCCTGCTGAAAGATTCGATTTTGAATGGTTTTTGCTGGTGGGGATTTGAGAACGTCAAAGAAAAGCTTGAATTCTTGTGTGAAAACTCTTTAGACTCAAAGTTGTTCTTTCTTTTAGTTTTTTCCCCTAAACTCTGTTGAAAAGGTTCATTTTTGAAATGTAATTGCTGGTGAGAATTCAAAAAGTTTAAAGAAAAGCGTGTTTGTAGGCTGGAATCGGTTCTTCTACGCTTGTGAGACTCAAATTTATTATTTCTTTAGGGTTTCTGTTAAAACTCTGGTAAAAAGGGTCGATTTTGAACGATTTCTACTTGTGAATATTCGAAGAGTCAAAGATAATTGTGAACTTTTGCATGGATTATGCTTATGAGACTTACGGATGTTCTTTCTTTAGGGTTTTTTTTGAGACTTATGGTAAAATATTCGATTTTAAGTTTTCCTTGTTTGAGATTGCTTTTTGGCTGGGGGAAGCTTCTGTTTTGGTGATTTAATCTTCTTTTCCCTAATGGAATTTGATTTAGGAAGAATTGTTGTGTGGAATCAATTTTTCTGTTCTTATGAAATTCAAAACCATTTGCTTTTAGGGTTTTTGTCAGAACTCTGGTAAACTTTGAATGGTTTTTGTTTAAAACTACTGTCTTGATTGGTTGCAGCTCTTTATTTGGTGATTTGATCTTTCTTTTTTTTCTTATCGGGCTAGGGAAAAGATTTTTGGAGGAATTCTTTGTTGTTGTGATTTTTCAGAGTGATGGAATCCTATGGAATTCTTGCCACTTCTGTGCTTATGATTGTCCAATACTAACACTTTTATGGATGATGCAATCAAGTAGATGAAGGATAATATTGGTTGTAAAGGGATTGAGGTGTTGAGTAAGAACAAACCGAAAGAATAGTTATTTCATTGCATGATGATGTACTTGTTTTGTACTTGTTATGTCTGTTAGTCATAGCTTATGCTGCGCCACTATTTCCATGAGTTAAAGGGCTGACTTTGTGAACTTCTGTTTCATTATGTTGCTCCCAGTAAGGTTGGAACTTTAGGCCTACCTGTATTTGTTTGGGTTGGGTGGTACTTTTATTAGGTTCTCTTTGAGTGTTAACCATTTTGGTGTTATTGGAATTTATTTTTCTGGTCGATGCAGTGGAATTGGAGCTTTTTGAAGCTGCTTTAAGCTGAACTTGCCTACTAGGTTTTTTATAGGTCAACATGGATCACAGAACATTATAAATACACTAATAAGAAGATTTGTACTGTGAATTATTGTGTTCTTGAGTCAATTCTATCCCAAACTTGAGATGACGATTCTTTTCTTTGTTTCTCATGGATCCAGAAAGATAACATGTTGAATCAGAAATATATTTTCTAGTTTGAAATCCATGCCATGTTACTGCATTTATTGCTATTTGGTTGTTTTTCTTGTTGTTATTAAAATTAATTCTGAGAAAGTGACAATCTTTAAACTGCTTTCTTAAATTTTAAGTCCTGCACAAGGAGTCTGAAGGTTTCTTTCGGAGAAATCAACACTCAGAGTGTGGGAGTCTGTCAATAAAAATGAAACAAATGTCATTTTACTGAGGGTCCTATTAACGAATGCCCTAGGGGCGTTTGTTAAGAGCAATCCCCTTAAATTTTACCAAAAAAAAAAGGAGCAATCCCCTTAAATGATGTATCAACACCTGACTGGAGGTTAAATGAGGCTTTCTTTGACAACCTACATTTTTTAATGTGAACTACTAAATCTTACTTCCTAAGATTAACAATCTAAAATATATGGTTTTTGCTTCACTAGAACTTCAAGCTACTAAAGAGAAGACAAAAGGAATTAGTGCAATATAAGGGGGTTGGTGATTGGTCTAAGAAGACTTTAGAAAATTTTGGGAGATAAGTGATGACTAAAATATATATTTCAGTGTGAGTAATAATCAGTCAGAGCAAGATATTCCATTTGTAATTAATAGGGCAATCTCCTGGACCAATGTCCATAGGGCATTCATTAACATTTTTCTTTTATTCATAATGATATGCATGTGCACTTAAAAGCAACTGATCAGCAGTATTATGGCCACAAATTTTGGGTTTTCTGATGTATTAAGACACTTGGACACGTGGACACTTGGGACACTTGATAACACTGCTTGACACTTCATATCATCAAATCATGATAACATTGCTTGATACTTTGTACCACCAAATCATGATACTTTCATTATTACATGTCTACTTTGAGCATGTCTGTATGGAAGTTATCAAGTGTGACATAACAAAAACCAACCATCTTATCAAATTTTATGGAAGTTATGAAGTGTGACGTAACAGCGACCAACCATCTTATCAAATTTTATGAAATTAAGGAGCATAGGTCCAGCTTGTTGTTCATCATAGCACACATCGATACTTATTTGCATATATTGGATATATAAGATACAAATGTGTGCCTGTGTCAAATATTTAGAAGATTCATGTGTTAGAGTTGTGGGAATTTGGGTAATTGACACCCTGTCTTTCGTCCAAGTAACATTGTTGATCAGAGACTTGGAATATTACCACATGTAGGATAGAGAGCGGAAAAGTTATAAGATACGTGTTTTAGATTAATTATAGTTAATAAATAGGATTTTTTTTCCTGCTTTAAAATAGTGCAAGTCATATATCTTTGAACCTTTCATTAATTTTGGATTGTTTTGCCCAGAACACCAATATTGTGCACAGAAAGATCCCGAGCTGTGCGATATACTTTAAAGATGGTGTCAAATCATTATCATCATCATCATCTTTTTGTTTTTTATCTAAAACTGGTGAAAGTGGAGTCAAACCATTGAAACTCCCAAGGCAAAGAATGGAAGATATGTTAAAAGTGAATTAGGTACCTTTATGGTAATTTTATGATGCATCAGAGGGCTGTAGACCTTTAAAGCTTTTATTAGATTATATTCTAGTCATTAATTTCCTGTTAAATTTTTAGTTTTCTGGTTATTTTAGTTTTTAATGGGTTATTTGCAATCAAGGGTTGTGATTAGAGATCTCATTCCTTGTTTTACTGATTGATTACCGGTGATACTATAGCTGTACCATTCATGGAACTGTTCATGCCATAGTATGTGTCAAGAATAATATTTATGTCATAAGGATAGTTAGGGGATTTTAGTATCGAGTTTTGGTTTCTTTTACTTGTAAACAAGGCTTTTAAAATTGGAGGTCTTGGCCATCTTGGTGGGTGGCTGAGATCGAGATGAATGAGATCTTGTTTTATCTCAGCAAAAATGGAAAGTTGGATATATTAGCAACTTGTAAAATATTATGAGATTGTCAATGTTATTATAGTATCTGCGATATCAAAATTTCAGATAAGACTAACTTCCACTTTAAGACATTGATTTAAATTTTTGATTAATAAAAGACAATGAAATAGTAAAACATTGATTAGAAAATCATGGCTGATGTATTGACATTGTATTGGCTGACTATATCAGCTGAGAAAATAAAAGCTGAAAAAACCTTGCTTATAGAGCTATCTATTTTCTCCTCCTTATCCAGTGCCATCTTTCCCTCTTACTTTCCCTTCTATTTTTTTTCCTCCTCCTCTTTATCTGAAGGTTATCCAGTGCCATCTTTCCCTCCTATTTTCTCCTCTCTCCATCCCAGTTCTACCTTTCTTTTTCTTTTCTCTATTCTTCTCTTGGTTGCAGAAACTTTGCATTGTTTATTCTGAGATATTTCGTTAAATCTGTTACTGTCTCAGTTTATCTATGTAATAATGTAGGTACTGATTGTCTTTCGAGCTATATGCTATCTTTTGACTTATGTTTGATAGTATTGTTAGAATTGTTGCATGTTAATGTTTACTTTCTTCATGCTGTAAATTTAGGATAGCGACAAATTTCTGTTCCCTTCTTTCAGTTGTGCTATGGAGCCTTTAGAAACTGTAATCTGAGGTTTCTAGCACCATGAGTGGACCTTCGCTTGCTGAAGTTTCTGCTAGGCACCCAGAAATTCTCTCAAAACCCTATTAAACCCTTGTAAAGGGCCTCGGGACCCTCTCTTTTGAAGAATTAACTATAGGGATGCATCAGTATTGTGCGTGATAGAAGCATTAGATAGCTGAAATAGACTAAATTCAGGTATCAGCTTGTGGATCAGGTATGGCATGCTCAGAGACCTAACCTCTGGTTATGACACAACTTTTGCCGTTGGAGCAGATATAAGTAGTATCGCATTAAATTGTTTTATGATGGGATGTAGCTCTTGCAAAGTTTCCAGAATATTGTAATGTCTTACTGGAGCCAACAACTAATGTCATTATTCTATCTTTTGGTAATACACTTTCAAATTTTGGAGGATTTTATCTGAGTTATCTACATATTCTTGTAGATACGAGGGGTTGCATTCATTTGAGTTGGAATTTTGATAATTGCTCATTATGCACGCTGAATCCTTGAATCTTATGACCCCAGACTAAGAGGAGTTAGCAAGCGGTCTCCCATTGTAGCCGATGTAGGAAGGCTTGAATACATTGATATTGCAATTACTTCTTTCTGATGTTATCTTTCTGCCATACACACTGCTATCATATTAAATAACAGGAATCATTTTAAGATCCTGATGCACCTGCATACACTTTTTTTGATGATAGATTGCTTCATTGCATGTGCATGACACAAATATATTACTGACATCCTGATTTTCCTCTTAGAGTGCACAGCATTGCATATTCCTGTCATACATATGTGATATAACACTTTAGTTGTTTTTTTGGAAAGAAGTTATGAGACTTCTGAATATTGCTTTTGGTAGTTTCATTCTTTTAGTCCTTCTATTAACTGGATTACAATTGATTTTTTTTTTTTTCCTTTTTGCGCGCCAGGGGGTGGGGGGGGGATAATTTTTGAAAAAAGGGGTGCATTTCCAGTCTGATTTTATATAATAGATTGTATAGAACTGCTAATGAAATTTCATGTGTTGAATTGGATCAGGCAGGCAAGGGATGTGATTAAAGCTGTCAAGAAGCGCTTGCAAAATAAAAACCCAAAGGTTCAATTTCTTGCTTTGACGGTATGTGCTAAGTCTTATCAAACTAAATATTAACATATTTATATTCATTATTCAACAAATTCTCATCCATACAGTCACACACAACCATGTCAGATGTAAAAAGTTCCTGTAAGGAACTTACATCAGAAATCGTGGAAGCTGTCTGGTTTTTCATTTCCAGTAATAATGATAATGAAGCAGGAATTTCTTAGGTGCATGTTAGTTGATACTGTGTCTATTACCTGGCTACTCTATTTTTTAGGTCATTGCAATCTTTTAGGGTGCAGAGAAACTGTAATAGAATGTCTGGTACATTATTTCCATCACAGAAGGCACCTTGCCAGATGCCTGTTTGAGTCCATAGACAGAGACTTTGAAGTTTTGCTAAATACTTTTTATAATAATGAAGGGCAATTTCTTGCAGCTTTTGGAGACATTGGTAAAGAACTGTGGCGATTATGTGCATTTTCAAGTTGTTGAACGGGATATTTTAGAAGAGATGATTAAAATTGTCAGGAAAAAGGTTAGCGCTTCCCCTCTTAACCTCAGTTCCATGTATATGATATTGTTTATGGAAAGTTGATTAGTGTGTCAACAGAATGATCTCCATAAAATTGCAATTCTTTATGAATAAAAATTGTACTTTCGTTTGCTTCATTAAAAAAAAAAAAAAGAAGCAGTCCTTCCTGTACTTCATTTTGTAATTCAAATTTATAGATAAAACACATTATTCAATGTTTTATGTAATAAATGGCGCAGCAACTTCTCAAGGCTTTATAAGATGAGTGACAGAAAGAAGTACCTCCTTGGTCTAATATTTTCATAAAATTTACTGGTTGTGCTTCTTCCTCAAAATAGAAGAAGCCCATCTCTTACCTAGTGCTCAAGAATAAGGGCAGACATCAAGTTGATAGATGGTTGTAAATAAATGCTGGATCCTTGTGTCTTTCATGACCTAGAGTTTTGCTGATGCTAACCAATTTTGATGGCAAAAGACTTAGATGATGATCCATTTTAGAAGATATATATATTCATTACAACAAATTCCTGCCAGATGTTTCTTGTTAACATGAGTAATGCAAATCAATACTTTTTTATACTTACTGATACTGAAGTTCAATCACACTACTGTGATGACTAAATATAGAGATCTGTTCCGTCAAATATTCCCGCATCAGTCCAATAAATCTTATGTGCCAACAGCTAATTTGCTGCAATGTTTAAAAAAAAAAAGTCCTCATAAGAGTTAAAGAAATTGGTGGACTGAAAACTGAAAAATATTACCTACTTACAACTGTTTCTTAAAGAATATAATAAGGGTCAGGGCTGTGTTGGGCCTTAAAAAGGAAGTAGTGCCAGTTCTACATATTTTCTGGATTGGCTTGAGCCAGATATAGCATAACTTTGCTCTACCTGATCTTCTAAATGTGCTGGATCTGGTCATCAGGGCTGAATTTGGAGGTCAGATTGGATAACTCAATTTCACAGCCATTTTGTGCCTAGTTAAGATGATCGGTCATTCAGAACTATTTACAATGCATTGGGCCACATTTACTTTTGGGTGTTGGTGTATATAGATGTTATCAAATTGGCTTCAGCTTGAACTCTCTTAGTACCAATCCCACATTTGATGTAGATGTTGATCTGGTTCTTCTGTTTTCCCTGTTTGGGTAGGACCAACACCTGTAATCCTAGAACTTCTTCATTCCAGTAATTGCAATGGTAACCACAACCAGTGCCTCATGGCCACCTAGATAGCCAGCATGAGCTGTTGTCCCAGCTACTGTAGGTACAACACTATTAACAGTAAATGCACAGTAAAGTAACAGGCCGACCTTTTCAGGGGTTCCCCCAAACCTAGGCAGATGCAATGGCTGAGTTGGATCTTTTACTGCCAAATGCATCACTGCCAGCTCAAGACTCTAGCAAGACGTTAACGTGAAATCTGTGGGCCCTTCTTTTTCCATCAGTCATGCAGTCAGGAGAAGAATAAAAAGAGAAGATGATTCTGCTACAGCATTGATGCAGGGGGTGGTGCTAGGTTTTAGGACATGCATTGTGAAAATCTTGCAGGGGTAAGGATGGGAGTTCTAACGAGGCCCATAGGATATGGAAGAGCATGAGTGCACATATTCTGGCTATTATGGTTAACGGAGGAATTTCTTTTACTCCATCAACCTTCCTTCAAGGTTCCTTATGCCAAGTGAAGCCATTGTAGACATCACATGGTGAGAGGAGGTGAGCAAGACAGCAAAAGTCAGATGCCATGGTTTGGGTTGAATGATTGGCATCATTCATGTGGATTAGGACTCGAATGGATGGTTTTAGATGTAATTAATTAGGTAGTGCAGACCTTTGACAGAGATTATGTTGGTACTCTTATCTGCAATTTAATGTGAACTATGATGATAAAAAGGCAAGTAGTATTCATACATTTCTTGTATATAATCTGACAGAGGCATTCTCTTTATGATATGTTTCATGTGGACCATGTCACAGTACCTAGTCTTGTGGATTTAGTTCTTTCTAGACTTTACAGTTTGTGACTTCCCTTCATTATGGTGAATGTCTTGCATATATTTTTCTTTCACCTAGTTATTCAAATTTTCTTCGCATACTTACAGACAGATATGCAAGTGAGGGACAAAATTTTGGTGTTGCTGGACTCTTGGCAAGAAGCATTCGGTGGGCCTGGAGGGAAACATCCACAATACTACTGGGCATATGCTGAACTAAAAGTATGTAGCTATGGATACTTCTCTCAATCATTTTCTTTGTGTGTCTCGTGTGGGTTGGTGGGGGTTGAAGGGGAAGTTGGATTACTAAGACTATGAGACTATTTTTCTCCTGTCATCACCTACTACAAACAGGAAATCCATGTAAATATTACCAAAACAATATGTAGGTGTGGCATTCTGCATTTTTTTCTTCCCTCCAGTTGGGAATGACGACTTGACAATCTGCGTTTTACACATTTGTTGACCCAAATTAGCCAGCCAATTAAGTGATAAAATGCTTGTGTTTTCTTATTCTACATACATGGCCAAGAATGAGGACATCAGCTTGGCCTCTTCCTTGAGAATATATATTATTACTCTTCTGGTTTAGTATTGTAAAATTATCATTCATGTCGTGTATTAACTGGGATTTATCATGTGCATAAAGATTACTTTTGAGCTTAAATTCTGCTATGGAGCATGATGTATTCCATGAGATTGCTATAGGAAGAAAAAGAAGGTTGTTGAACTCATGTGCCCATTTGAACATCTTTATCATCTCTGTCATCACCCTTTTGTTCTTCTCAAGGGTATGTGCCCACTTGAACATTTTTGACATCTCTGTCATGACATTATTTTTTTGACTTTTTTTTGTTAAATTCTGAAACTCCAAGCGAAACTATTGAAACGACTGACTTGTCCAAAACTCTACTCAGTGGGCTGCTTCAAAACTGAAACCAATTTTTAAAACTTTGCTTTTAGTGCTTACCTTTGATGTAAGACCTGCTAAGTTTGGAGGTTCACTTGTCTTGCAGCATCTGCTTTGTAACAATTTCAAATTTTCTGTGATAATCCAAATGTGCTCTTTGAGTAAATTTTGTTGAAAGGCAACCGTATTGCCCTTTAGATTATTTTATGCTTTGCTAAAATTAAGGTTTTGTTTCATATGTTAAGATTAGTTTTTTTATTACTTGTCACAAATGCTAGCCTTTTTATCTGAGCTTGGGACTGTGTCTGTTTGTCATTGTTGCTGCCTTTTGCAATTTTTGTAATTCTTCATTGGTTAAGTGCATAACTGCTGTTCAGGGTTATTAAATAATCGTGTAAAATGACCGTGTCTTTTAGAAGTAATGGAAATCCTTTGAAAACTACTACCTTTTGACTCAATAGAATATGTCTTTCAGAGGTCTGGAGTAGTATTTCCCCAACGCTCGGCAAATGCTCCCCCAATATTTACCCCTCCTGTTACACATCTGACATCAACATCTAGTCATCCCCAGGCAGCTTATAATATACCTAGCAATGGTGCTGTAACATTTGATGAAGCAATGACATCGGATATGGGAAATTTGAGGTGACATTTAATGCTTTAATGCATTGATTTGTACTGTGGTGCTTGAATTTTCTGATGTCATTCTTTTTTCTGTGTTTGAATTCATGCTTGTATTTTGTTATTGGCTTTTGTGTCATTCTCTGCAGTTTATCAGATTTACATAACATTCGAAGTGTTACGGAGCTATTAAATGATATGATGAAAGCTGTGAACCCATATGATCGTGGGGTATGTGTCATTTGTTCTTGGCCCTTCATCTATATTTTTATTATTTCTGAAGCTATTACTATTTACATCTGCATCGTGTTATCCTAGAGAAAAAGGAAAATGTTAGTCACATCCCTTCCTCAATGACTATCCTTTTTGGCTACCGACAGCCATCTGTATAGCTAATGGATCATGTTACCAATCTTTCATACCTAATGAGATAATACTATATATTACTTGCCATTTCTCTTTACAGGCTGTTAGAGATGAAGTGATTACAGAGCTTGTGAGCCAGTCCCGCACCAACCAGAAAAGGCTAATGCAATTGGTCAGTTCAACAGGGTAAGCACAAGTGAAATTTTTGTGTATTTTGCCGTTAAGTATCACACTGGTTATGTCTTTTATCTTAAATGTTGGTCACATAGAGGCCTGTTTAGGTATTTCTACAGGAATATCCTGTAGGATGGCCCAACTTGGGTGGGGGGAGGGAGGGAGATTGGGGGTTGAGGGAAGAGGAGGTGGGGGGGGGGGGGTTGGGGGGGTGGAGAAAGACCTGCATGGGTCTTTTATTTTTCTTGCAGACATGGATTGGTGGCAGTTGGGTTGATATGGGCAGGCCCTATTGGTTGTTCCCAATCCCCCAAATGCAACAGACTGGTCCAGCTTTTCTGCTTCAAAGTTCAGGTCAAAATTTAAATCTTCAAAATTAGTGACCATGTATCACTTTTGTCTTAGATTTACTGAAAACTTGGTCCATATGGGCTGAAGCCAATGCTCTTGTAAGGTGTGATATTACTAATCCGGTTGTTTATTTCGGCAGGGATGAAGAGATTTTAGGACAAGGTCTTGAATTGTATGACAAATTACAAAGCTTGCTCATGAAACATGATGCCATAGCCTCTGGTTCTCCTTTGCCGCCCGAATCGTCAGAATCCATTTCAAAGTCCAAGATGCCTGTTGCTTCTACTCCCATCGTAAACAGTCAGTTTGAAGATGAAGATGAAGATGATGATTTTGCTCAGCTAGCTCGGAGGTTAAAGCCAACTCTAGCTCCTTTCCATTTTAAACCTAGTGAATAGAATCAAGAATGAAAAGCTCTGTTCTTTGTCTGCAGGAATTCCACATTCAAGCCGGTGGCTACTCAAAACACATTTACCAGCACTGGTGATCAAGAGGCCTCGCCAAATCGGAGTGATGTGACAACTGTAACTGCTGGTTCAAGTGCTTCAGAAGTCTCATCCTCTGTAGCAAGCAGTGCATTGGTTCTGCTCGATCCTCCTCCTCCTGTCAGGACGGTCAGGCAAGATCAAGACATGATTGACCTTTTGAGCCTGACTTTGTCAACCAACCCGTCATCACCTCATACTCCTTTCACACCTCCTCCAACCTCAAGCCAAATTGGTTCTCATTCTTCCAGTGGACATGATTACCTTCACAGCCCTCAGCCTTACCCTGTGAACCAAGGTAACAATCCTTACAACGGTTACGTTGCACCCTGGGCTCAACAGGTACTATCTCTTGCCCAAGCCCAGCCTCCTTTCCAACCACAGCCTCCATCCCAACCCCAGCCTCCTTTCCAACCACAACCGCCATCCCAACCCCAGCCTCCTTTCCAACCACAACCTCCAGCCCAAGCTCAGCTCCAAAATCAACCTCCACTTCAAGGTCAGCCCACTTTCCGACCTCAATATTCAGCCCAAACTCAAACTTCCCAATACTCATCCAGGTACCCACCCCCACCATGGTTTTTTCCTGCCAAGCCCAACCCCAATCCCTTCCCATTGACTACCGACCAAGCATCTTCTCATTCCAGTTCTGCTGCTTATGCGCCTGATCATTCTTCCAGACCACTACAGCAATATGATTCATTTGGGTCAAGAGTCAACAATGTTCCAGCTGTGACTGGTGAAAGACAGGTAAATGCCAACCTAAGGCAGACAGGGTCTGCAGCTGCTGCAAAACCATATTATCTGCCAGACAGATTGTTTGAGGATTTGATAGATTTGAGAAACCCAAGTGGTGGACAAAAGACAGGTAGATCGTCTAGCTTGTCAGGGACATCAAGCCAGCCTATGATGAGTGGAAGGAAATGAGACCCCTTTTGTGGTATAGGATTCATTAGTGAAAGGTACTATTGGACTAGGGGATCCTTCAAAACTGGTTTTTATGTATATATATTGCAATCTCTTCAGTTGTTATTTCCTCTCTTACAAAGAAATTGCATTTGTGGTGTTGTTCCTGCTGCCACCCTGATACAAATATTTATGTACATAATTAATTTGACATGGTAGACATTAGACAACATGATTTACATCATGGTTCATTCATTTTGTCAAGATAATTTTCTGAGTTAACATTGTGGAATAATGCATATGCTAGCATTGCGTATGTTGCCACGTGGGAGTTTGGTGCTGGTTGCTTATATATTTTTGATTTGAGTCAATAACATAGTTTATTGAAAGCAGTTGGCCCTCCAGGTCTGGCTGTTGAATCGAGCTTAACAGTGAACCAGTGTGCCTCAAGTCATTAATCCTCCTGTGAGTTTGAAGGGGGAAAGGAAAGTTAGGGGAAGCAAAGTAGAGGAAGATGCCAGATTGCATGGGCATTATCCCTAAACATGTCCTGCACCGCTGCACGAAAAGATGACATAATCTTTTTATTTCATTTCCATTTCTTTTGAAAAGCTATCAAGATCAAAAAATATTCTTTTGATCTTCCTTAGCAACTTGGTGAAAGACTTGGATGTCTTTCTGAAAATCCTGTAATTCCTCTTAAAGTCATATTGGCCAAACTGTCGCAGCAATTAGAATATGCCACTTCACCATTCTTCTCTTCTTTTCTTCTCCAGGCGCCCCGCAAATCATTCGTCTCCACGGTCCAGCGTCTCAGTTTGAGATGTCTAAAATGTCTCTATAGTCCAGCTACTTGCTCTGCACTCTAGGTAAAGATTGGTACATTTAGATGCAATTATTTTCCAGCATGCTTCTCCACGTTACGTGCTGCTAGCACCGTCTCACGTGATCGTGTCATTAAAAACAATGCTCTGATTTGGTCTTCTAATAGCCAAGATTAGATGAACAATGTCACTGATGTCCGCATTGCTTGAGCATTATTACGCTACTCCAATTCATAAGCAAAAAGGATCCGAATTCATAACCAAGCGTGGGTATTGATGATGTTCGCAGTCGTAGACATTTGCCTCCCCTTAAAAGAGGAGAATAAACATATAACATTAATATTCAGAAACGGTCTAACAATCTAATCTACTAGCTTCTTTGCTTGTACAAGCTTACACACACTAAAAAGTACACGAAATTGATGAGCCCAGCCCCAGCAAGCATCCAATACACGTTGTCCAATCTCGACTCGTTCACATCATCCTGCAACCAGCTGGTCATCCTCTGAACTAAAGCTATCAAACCCGAGCTCAAATAGAACCCAAACCCGGATGCTAACGCAAACATAGCCGTTGCCGTGCTCTTCAGCGTCTCGGGAAACTCCTGGTAGTAGAGAGCCACCTGGCCCGGGAAGTGGAACGCCTCGCCCAAGCCCAGGAGCACCAAAGGCGGCACGAGCCACATCACCCAAATGGGCGCGGGGTCCGACCGCAACGCCCTGAGCCGGCTCGACTCGACCAGGGCCGAGCCGGCGATGGCGACGACGTTGAGGGCGTGGCCGACGGCGATGCGGTGGAGCGGCGACGGCGGGCGGCGGGCGAGGGCGCGCCAGGCCGGGAAGACGGCGCGGTCGAGGAGGGGGAGGGAGAGGGCGGCGGCGGTGAGGACGAAGACGGTGACGGAGCCGGCGGGGAGAAGAGGGCCGCCGGCGGCGGAAGGGAGGAGGTGGCGGTCGGCGGAGAGGGCCTGGAGGGTGGTGAGGGTGGAGTGGGTGGAGATGATGGTGCTCACCGGGAGGGCGGCGGCGACGAGGGGGAGGAGGCGGAGGAGGGACTTGAGGTCTTCCACTTGGTCCACAGTGCATGGAGGACGGCCGGGACAAGAGGTGGAGCCGTCCGTTGGAGTGCCGGCTTTTGGCTCCACTAGTGCAGCACGATTAAGGAATCTATACACAGTTAAATTCAGCTCCACCAATTAGATTGCGGCAAGGACAAGGGTCTACAATACATGCATGCATACATACATATATACATACATGCATGCATAAACTTTATTACTACTTTATGGCGGACTCAAAGATTCAAGCGACAGGCATGGTGATAAATTTAATAGTCTCAAAACTGGAGATAAATCTCAGAAATTGAGAAATTTGAATCAGACCAGGCTCCAGCAGAAACTCCTACTTCCACCGCAAAAAGGACCCAAACCGATTATAGCTTAAAACATGTACAATTAACTAAAATGCTCTGGATATGAACCACCTCAATCTCTAGCATCTAGGTCCCCCCAGGAAAGCGAGGGATCAACGGAAGCAATTGCCTCGTTGGTACTTACAAAGTTGGTACCGGCCATAAATGCTTTACAGGCCCAAGTAGGAAATGTCCCAATCTCTCTGCCATGCACCCCAGCACTAAACACTTTATGACCATCATTGTTTCTGGCTCCACAGCCCATGTGACATGTATCCCATCACAGTACCAGCATCAAGTTCAAGGTGGTCCCCGTTATTTTTTTCTGGCCTGCTGCCCACCTGGCGTGCATAATGGTACCTAAAATTCCCAGCGCCCAGCTCGGACAAACCAGGCCAGGAATCAAGTATGCATCAATGCTTGGAGGACCCATCGGATCACCTGCATTCTTGACTTCTAGTTTGCGTCCTCTAGCAAATTTCACACTAAATTTAGTTCTGGATGCATGCACGCACGCAAGAGAGGAAACCAAAACTCCATACCTGAAACCTGGAGTCAGAGATCGTGGTGCCAACTTAGTATCTCCATCCTCTAGCTTGTAGTAATAACACTGGTCGTCAGATGACTCCCCCATCTTTCTTCTCTCTACTGCCAAGACCACCACGTTCACCAAACCCACAAACGGATTCTCCTTGCGATCGGTGTGCCGATAATAACGCCTGCCTTGGAGGAAAGCGAACAGACAAATGGCAACAATAATGGCGCACAAACCAAAGCCGCAATTCCAGCCCGAGTTATCCTGGATATAGACTATTCCAACCTGGCCCATGATGGCCGAGACGTAGAGGGCCACGAAGTACCAGTTGAAGAAGGTGCCCTGCTCTCTGGGGCTGTCGAACTGGTTGGCCCCCAGTGTGGCCAGGTTGAACCGGGTGCCACCGATTCCTGTGGCCATCAAGGCTGAGGCCATGTATAGGACCACGAGTTGGCCGGGTTTTGGGCCTTGGCAGGTGGCGGTTTGGGTGCATGGAGGTGGCCTCAAGGAGGGAAGTGCTGCAGTTAGCGTGAATAGAAGCATTCCCTGCACCAAATATTTGTTATGCACAACTGAAATAGAGTAATTAATGGAATTCGGATTTACGTCTCAAACTATATCTATGGTTTACCTTTAGTTCAAGAATCGTCGCATCTGAATTTTTAATGGTCTACACTCTCGGATGCGTGTAACGCCTTAGGGATCTTTTAAAAAAAATTAATAATCTCCTCCGCTCAAGAAAGGAGCCTTTTGGAACGGTTCTTTCTATGCTCGGACAAGAAATGTATCCGGTCACCATCATTCCATTATAATATTCGCAAGTCCATTCATCCGCAAATCGACGCACTACTTTTATATCTTACGTCATTGTTTTTTTTTTTTTTTGAGGGAAGAAGAAAGAAGAAAGTTGATTTCAAAGCAACAAAACTCCAAAAGTGGTTTCATTGAGTGAGGGAGCAAAATAAACCCACAATCAAAATCATTCCCACGGCACTCTTGTGAGTTCGTTCCGTATAATTAATTCATCAGATGGGACTCGATTTAGACCTAACCTGATCCAACCCTGGCTAACTCCAAACTAAAAGGGGACAGGTTTAAGACTCCATAAGATTTAGCAAGGAAAACCAATTATTTTGGCTTTGCGGACAAGTCTGCACTGAATGCTGGAAAAGCAGACTAGACTATAAACCGTAGGTAGTGGAATCTGACTCCTTGAACCACGTCCATATCAGAAAATGATGAGAGCGGCCAGGCCCTCGCAATGCTGTGTCGAAGACTGTCTCCATCAATCAGGGTAGCAAACTTTCTAAATCCAGCACCTCAACAGGAGTGCTTTTTTTTTTTTTTCCGGTTGGCAACAACAACAACAGCGAATAGGTGAGATATGGTAACTATGTGTGTGTATTGTTCATCCCCAATGGGATAGCGGCCTCCAATCACTCGCAGAATAAGCCTGAGAGCTCATTCTGTTAATGATAATAAAAAGGCCTGCAGCGCAGGTAAGAAATCCTAAATATTCTGAGAAGCGAAGGGATTCCGAGCAAATTATATAATTAGTCAGGTAGGATGTTATTTTGTATGTTGATTTGTGATGGAGATGAAACAAGAAGTACCAGCAAGCAGGCGACGGAGGCGGTGAAGGCAACAGGGAAGCAGCCGAAGCAGGAGTCGGCGATGATGGCTCCGAGGATGGGGGAAAGGCTGGTGCACCCGTTGACGACGTTAACGATTTGGGTGGCCTCGATGCTCCTTATGTTGAACTGCTGGATCAGGTATACCAGCAGGTTGGACAGCACACCAGACGCCGCCATCGCCACCCCAACGACTCCTCCTTCATGCCCCAAAAAGCATAAAAATAAAATAAAAAAACAAAAAAAAAAATACTACTCAATTAATACTGGCTGCACAGAGAGAGACCTGTGACAAAGGGGAAGGTCCTCCATCCCCCCTTCTCTCCATCTAGGAATGTTGTGAGAGTCTCATCCATTTCCTAGGACCTCCACAGGGGCTTGTCCGCAACACCCACCCTCACCAAGAAGAGGAGGGCTATATTTAGAGATAATGAAGGGCATGTGAAGTATTATATTCCGTAAGTTAGGTACTGCTGACGTCATTGTCCGTGTTTTAGCTATAAGATCCCCAGGCTTTTTTATTCTTAAATATTCGAACATGTTGTTCTGACCATATAGGCCTGGTGGGCTGCGAATTTTTGGCCATCCAACTCCTTGGATTCCATTCGGAAGTCGTTCCAAGAGAAATTCTTTGTACACCGTTCTTTATGGAGAAAAAAAATATACCTTTCATCGGATTACACCACATAGCATAGCTAATAAGAACAAAAATATTTAATATAATTTAATTTTTTTTTCAAAATTTTTTGATCAAAATTTTGTTCCTCTTCTTTTTCACTATTTTGTTACCATGACATCCGATTACATTCTATAGCATCCTCTTACATCCTATATATAATTATCAAAATATTATAAAAATTAATAAAATATCGTAATAATATTATGACATCTCGTTACATTTTACGATATCTTGTTGCATTATATGCCATCTTGTTACATCTTATAAATAATTATTGAGATATCATAAAAATTAATAAAATATTATAATAATATTACAACATCCTGTTGCATCTTATAAATAATTATCGAGATATTATAAAAACTAATAAAATACTATAATAATATTAAAATAAATTATAAAAATCTTTCTTAGAATAAATCGAAATTACAGATACTCTAAGTAGTTTCCAAAACCTATAGTTACATCCTTAACATTTTTGTCAAACCTACAGTCTTAACCCACATTATTAGATAGTTTGTTAGTGTTAATTTGAACCTCATTACTACATCATTATAATTTTTTGAAATAACTAAAATAACCTCGAACAAAAAATTAAAAAAAAAAATGGGGGCTCCCAAATCTCCTGTTCCCATCTGACAATGAACCCCCGTGAGGGCATCGATGATGGTGTAGGAGGAGCTTGAAAACGGTCGTGCATGGGGAGCAACATCCACCTCCAACTCAAAAATCCATCCCTTACCTCCTCTCACGATCTCTATTCGCTCGTCCTCGACCTCCACTCCGCTACCCTCCTTTGCTCTTGCTACTTTGTCGTGTCCTAGCCGAGAATTTTCTGCCTCCACGACTTCTCTCCTCCATCCCCACTGCTAGTGGTTTCAACAACCCTACCACTACCGACATTCTCCTCCACCTCCAACTTGAAGATCCCTCCCTTACCTCCTCTCCCGACCTCCATCCCCCCTTCCTTGACCTCCACCACTGCGCTGCTCTCTTTCGTACCGGCTACTCCACCATCCTCCTCTCTGATCAATGGCTTTGGTGCCATGTCCTTCCCTTAGTCGGCAAAAAACCATCAGGCGTCGTCGGTGAAGAAGTATAAGCGAGCTCTGTCATGGGTGGCAACGAGCATCGCAGTGAAGACCCTACCAATGCTAGTGCCAGTGACGATGTTGAAGTAGTCGGAGATGCGGGCGTTGGCATTGCCGGACTTAGCCTGAAGCGTTTGCCCCAGGAGGATGCCCCACATGCTGCCACCCCCACCTCCGTCAATGCAGAGAATATAGAGGATGCTGTTAGTGGAGTGGGTGCCATAGCCATGGTCCTTTATTTTTGCTCAGTGCATGCGAGGAAAGAAGAGGTTGGGAAGGGGGGTAAGGGGTAAGAAAGGATGGGCCACACCTTCAGCGACGACAGCGACTCCTCTGACACCTTCAATAACAACTACAACAGTGATCACTCCGACAAATTCTCCTCCTCTGCTAGCTCCACCTCCAACGACGGTGCCGCCCTTTATCACCTCCTTATGTCCTACACCGCCGACACTTCAATGAGGTCATCCGCGGCCTCATCTCTGATTTAGAGTTCTCTTCTGCCTCCATTGAAATGCCGCTCTACGTAGCTACGATGCTCTACCTCCTGGCTAAGCACAACCTAGAGAATTGCTTGAAGATCGCCCGTGCTGGCATCGTCCATCCCCTCATCACCCTCCTCTTCCACCGAGACCCCCAACTCCAGGAGCACGATGTTACCATGATCTTCAACCTCTGCCTTTGTGACGAGAACAAGGATCCCATCGCCGCCGCTAGAGCCACCCACCCCCTCGTCCAGAGCATAAGATCGCCATCAGCCGCTTTGATGCGATCCCCCATCTCGTCCACCTCCTCGAGATCGAGGGCCGGCATGGGAACGATGTCTCGACAACGTCCTACTTGCTGTGCTCCACCTAGATCACTTTCCTTTATTAAGTCACGAGAATAATTGAGTCATTTTATAATATTATAATTTTTTAAGCAACGTCATTATATCTAAAAGATGTAAATATAGATTTTTTAAACTATTGGATGAAAGTATAATTAAGACAAATCTTAGGGGGTTTTTGTAATTTATTCATAATATTATGACATCCTATTGTATCCTATGACACCATATTGCATTCTACAAATAATTATCAGAATATCATAAAAATTAACAGAATGCCATAATAATATTATGATATTATGTTGCATCATAAGACATCATATTGTATCTTATAAATAATTATTAAAATATTATAAAAAAGAATAGGATGTTATAATAATATTATGACATCCTATTGCATCTTATCATGTTGCATCCTATAAATAATTATCGGGATGTTATAAAAAAGAATAGGACATCATAATAATATTATAACATTCTGTTGTATTTTAATAAATAATTATCAAAATATTATAAAAATTAATAAGATATCATAAAAATTGAGAACGTCATAATTATATTATATCATTATATTATATTTTATAAAAAAATAATAGGATGATATAATATTATCTGGGATGCTAGAGTATTCAATAGAAAAAAAATTTTGATCAAAGATTTTAAAAAAAATTAAACTACATTAAATGTTATTAATGATACTATATGGTACAATCCGATGAAATGATATTTTTTTTTCCACGGATGTGGAGCACAAGAAATTACTCGTCATTCCAAGCCCCCATCTAACATGACCATAACCGATCTGGTTTCTAACCATGCCATGCGTGATGAAGGCATGATGGAATACAGGCAACAGACGCAACTGATGGGGATCAATTCAGCACCAGTTGTATATGAACTATGGTATACTTGATTTGAATTTTGAACCTTAAACCAGGACAATAACATACAATTTAAGATTAATGAGGTTACAAGTGAATATGCATACATCAGAAGAGATGAACAAGAACACTATAATCCATATCCTCTTCTCAACGAGGTGGATTAAAATAAGATCGTCCAGATTTCAAATCAAATCCAATCCAGTTTCTCACTATCCAATCTCTCTAATCTGTAAGGATCTCCGGACAGCAAAACAAAAGTTAACAGCCACTTTTCTATTAATTTAAATTTAAAAATATAACAAATCAAACCATTAATATAGATGGGGCAAAAAAGTATTTAACAAAGATAATTAACGCAGATAGGATGAGGATGGAAATAAGTTTGTATTTATTTTAAAATATTTTTATTTATCTTATAAAATTTATATTTATTTTGAAATATTTATATTTATTCTAATTCTATCTATTTTAAATTTATTTATATTTATAATAAATAAATTTATATTTATTTTAAATAAATTTTATTTATTTTATCCGAAGTTTATGTTTGTCTTATATCATTTAAGTTCATCGCATTGAGATGGAAAGTGGTTTGTCCCATTATTAATATAGATGGGACGAACCACTTTGCATCTTTTCATAATAAGCACAAGCTATATAGGATAAATATAAATTTTACCTGAATTAAACATAAATCTCCTCAAAATAAATATAAATTTATCTAAAAAAATATAAATAAATCTAAAATAAATAGAACAGAATAAATAAAAATATTTTAAAATAAATATAAATTCTATAGGATAAATAAAAATATATCAAAATAAATATAAATTTGTTTCCAACAACATTCCATCCGTACTTCTACTGTCCTATGTTTTAATATTTTTCTATCCACCAATGTTAATGGCTTGACTTTTTTACATTTTTTCACCTTATCCATATTAATGATTTGACTATTTTATGATTATCCATCTTATCCACATTAATGATCTGATTTTTTATATTTTTTTATCCATTCATATTAATGACTTAATTTTTTTATATTTTTTCATTCCATCTATATTAATTATGTTGCTTTTGTTTATATTTTTCAAAATCTAAATGGATGGAAAAAATAATCGTTAACTTTTTTCTCTATATGGAGATCCATATGGATCAGATGGTGAGAAAGTCGATTGGATTTAGGCTCAAATCTAATTAATAAGAGCAAGATAAACTAGAATAAAGGTGACTAGGTTTGGAGCTAAATCCGATCAAATTTCTCACCATCCAATCCCTTCCAATCCACACGGATGTTCGTGCAATAAAATAAAAATTAATAACCACCTTTCTACTCATTTAGAGTTAAAAAAATATAAGAAAGCCAAGCCATTAATACAGATAAGATAGAAAAAATATAAAAAATAAGTCATTAATGTAGATAGGATGGAGGTGGAATTGAATTTATATTTATTTGAGGGCATGTCTATATATCTTGTAGAGTTTATATTTATTTTAAAATATTTTTATTTATTTTATTACTATTTATTCTAGACTTGATTTATATTTATTCTATTTGAAATGTGTTTATCTTATATAGTTTATGTTTATTGCAAAGAGATAGCAAGTGGCATGTTCCATCCGTATTAATAGTGGAACATGCCACTTTCCATCTTCTAAAAATAAATACAAACCATACGAGGGCAACACAAATTTTGAATCAAATAAACATGAATTCTTTCAAAATAAAATACTTATTTTGCATGTGTATCTTTATAAAATACTTATTTTATATATATTCTCTTATTATATATATATATATACTTATGCCATAATACTTATGCCATTTAAAGCTATTAACGAATTAATAGTTAAAATTAAAATTACTGAAATACCCTTAATGAAAGACCTGTAAAAAGAAATATTTATAACAATATACATGCAAATAGCAACTTTATAGGAATATTTATCTAATTTAATACATTTAAGAGGGTATACACAAAAAAATTAGTTCTACTTTATCTATTTCATCCTAGTTTAATAGCTACACTAATCTAGCGCTTATTTATTAATATTTTCTACAAAAATATTATTCAAGAAAAAGATCGATTCGACAATTAGATAATTAAAAAAAAATAGTATTGGAAAGAAGGAAAGTTTAATTGATCGGATAAGTTTCCAACAAGAGCCATTAACTTATTACCTGCTTTCGAAGTAAAAAATAATTTCATAATTTTAATTTAAATAAATTTAATTTTAACTAATAACATTAAGTAAACTACTATGTCAAAGATATTTATATAAAAATAATATTTTATGAGGGTATATATACAAATATATATCAATTTTGGAAGGATATTTAAAAAAATCCAATATTCCAAAAAGTATTCACATAAAAAATTTAAGAATTTTTTTAAGGGCATATCCTCCTAAACATATGAAATTATATGAATACCCACAAAATTATTTTTTACGAGTTTACACTTATAAATATTTCTTGTTGCATGTGTATCGATTAAGAATATTTCGATCATTTCAATTTTAAACTGCTAATTTCTTACCTGCATTAAATGGCATGAGTATATATACACAAAAAAAAAGAATATATACATAAAATAAATATTTTATGAAGATATATATATATATATATATATATATATATATATATATATATATATATATATATATATCAAATTTGGAAGGATATTCATATAAATTCTAAGAGAGAGTATGTATGCAGAAAATCTTATTCATTTTTATGCTCACTAGATGCAATAAACCTAAAAAATAAATGAATGTCTCGGGATATTTTACACATTATATATCATATTGACCAATGTTGATTTTTATTTTGAGATATAGAATTAATTTTCAGTAGAAACTATTTGGAACCAAATAAGCTCAAGTACATCTCAGCACATGCATAGACATGAAAACTTACCCAATGCCAATTGCGCAGTTTGATTGACTGAAAAACTTGATCATAAAACTCCGAAGAGAACAGCTAATCTGCACCCACGCAAATAAGTCATACTTCTATTACTCACCTTGTATAAGATAGAAAAAACATAATCCTCGTGATCAAAAATTCTCCCGAATAAGACTTTTAAGGACACCAAATTCACATGCGTGTGTAGTCTATCAAAATTACCAAGTGCCAATGGCATGTTTTTTCTTTTCTTTTTCTTTTTTTTTTTTTTTGTGTAATTGCCATAGCATGGCTTTGATTGACTAATCATTTTGCCATGGATCAGAACTCAAGAGAATATGAGTCATATTTCTTTTATCCTAGCAAAAAATAGAAACCTCATCATTCATGCCAACAAAAATTGTCCGAATAAAATTTTCAAAGACACCAAATATCATTGTAGATCTGTTTCAGTATGCTCGATAGATGCTTTGGCTCAAGTATGAGCAATACTATAACCAATACGGCATCATTAACCATATCTCTAATATTTATATCTCTAACAACATGATTCATGAAGCAGCTTCACCATCAATCCAAATTTGTCAAATACCACGACATATACCAAGCATATCAAGTACCGTGCCAGAGGCTTCAACATTTTAACCAACTGCAGCAGCAATTCATACCCTATCTTCATGCGATGCACTGTTTATAAATGAAAATATGCTTCTTTGCATCCAGATTCCTCTTTAAACTAACTTGGCACATCATTTTCTCAATATTCAAACTTCAAACAACCAAAAAATAAACACCCCAATTTTCTCAATGCAAAGCCAGAAAGGCATGATCAGAACTTCAATCATATCATGAAATATTTAGAAAGAATCTGTCACCTTTTATGAATTGGAGAACGGAACACAGGAAAGAACCAGAATGCAGTCGCATTCATGATTTTACGTCCCTGAGGAGCCATCCTTGCATTGATGCAGATTTAATCAACATAACAGGGATTGATATTTTTCACAAAACAAAACCACAAAACAGCTGAGCAAATATGTATACCTTCATACAAACCCAATTGATAAGATGTACAGTCAGAAAAAAAAAAAAAAAGGCAAATAATCAATGTCCATCATAAATTTGAATATATTCAAGCCATGAAGATCTCTGACAAAGTCTAAGACATTGGCTGCTTGTCTCCTCTGAATTCACTGAAAATTATTAAGACAACCTTAGCAAGCAACGCTGAGAAATTGAACTACAATTAGCAGGCCTACATCAAATTACGGTCCACAACAATGTACATGGGAACTCGAGGATATCAAGCACTCAGGCTATTTGCAAACGTTAAAGCAAACATTTAGCCATTTTCTAGCAAGGAAATCTCATTACAGAAATCAAAATTAGAGATCAGGGAGATAGGGCAATAAGAAGAAGAGGATTTTGAGACATAACACCAACACCCTTTGCCTGATTAGAGCCCAGCCATATTTAATTTATAATATCAGTCTGACACTTTCACAAATTGAACGAAGGGGGCAAAGGGGGAGCGTTGAAATTAAGGAAACTGTTTACCTCTTTTACCTAGGTATCAAGATTATTACTGAGAGCCTCCAAGGGTAAGTTGAGATGGGATTAGCTGAGACCTTCTGCAGGGAGGCCTAATGAATATTGTAACATACAAATTTCACATGCAGGCCAGAGGTGTATACACCCAACAGGTAGCAATGCCACTAGCTGCAATGAGAGAGCAGCCTGCTAGTTTGAATTTGACCTTTGTTGGGTAAGATGTGAACATTTTTTGTTTCACCATTGATGGAACTCGCTGATGGCAGGTTATCTTGCTTGGTAGCTGTCATCTGCATAGATGGATATGCAGGCATCAGCAGCACCAGCTGCAAGGAGTATTCTGTAGGGATGAAAAGTCAGGCAGCTAACAGACCCTATTCTCTGAGTGATGAAAGCCGAAGAATATCTGACGGGCTCTCCTTCCAGGCTGAAGACTTCAACAATCTGCTTGGCTGAGCCACTTGCAATAACTGGGGCATAGCGATGAATGGCTAAGGCCGTAAGAGAGCCCCGGTGGGCATTAATAGTGACATATGCCTCATCAGTATGCTTTCTTATATCCAGAAACTGAATGTCTCCTGCTTGAGATGCGCTGACAATCTGCATTGAATGGAATAAAGATGCAAACATACATTATGAAACCTTTGCTACATAGGAGAGACCACAGAGACATTAGATACCATAAAATGCGTACAAAGGATTAGTTGACCTGATATATATTCTCAGATTACCAGAAGCAATATTCCAGGAAAACAATGGAACTATTAACAATTTAAGACACTAGATGCATGAATCTTTCAATTTATGAATGAGTATGAATCACAGAACAGATTAGGCAGAAACTACCATTCTAAACCAGCATAATACGCTATGAAGGACAGATATAATCTGCAAGGCTAGTTGTATCATGAACACAAAATATAAGATCAAATATTTAATTATCTCAGATGCATAAAGAGCAAGGATTAAAAATTGCTGATATTTTCGCTAGCTTTGATGAGGACTGTAGACCTTCAGAAGCTAGCATGACATCATCCATCATCCTCAGATACCTCAAAGCGAGCGGGAAAAAATGCCAACAATTACTACAACAGAAGCAATCTTGACCTCTCTGCATGTGCTTATTTTCAAAGGCAAGCTCAGCAATTTGAAAGCTCAGGTGAAGATTCCCTCTCATGAAAGTGAGACGAATAGGAGAAGAGATAATATGAGTGATATCAATCATCCAACATTTAACCAGATGTGATGCATCCATTCTTCTGTTCTGCACTCCTGATTTATAATTCAATTATTGAGTCATACAAGTGATGCCTTATATACAGAATAAAAAAAAAAATTGTTTCATGGGATGTCAGCTGCTGGCAAGAAGGAACATTAACAATTTTGTCAAGAGAAGAAACGATGAGGTCTAGAACAACCCAAGTGCCTAAATTACTTCCCGCTTCTTTTTCCATCATTAACCACATCCTTTTCATCCCTTATAGGAGATTGCTAGCACCCACACTCCCATTAAAGAAGCTGGAATCCTGACAGTTTGTTACTGGTGAGTCCAATTGCAGTATATGATTAGAGCATGCATCAGATGACCAAAACACCTGCCTTAATTTGCACGTAGCTGAAAAAAGGACTTTTCTCCATGTTCAACTTACAACACCAACCACTTCTCTCTCTTTCTTTCTGTGCATAGTTGAATTTGATGGATAATAACCCTTGAAAACCACAAAAACAGGAGCAGCTTTGGAACAAGCAAAAAACATAGCAACGATAAGCTATGTTTTGTCTAAAGTACTTCAGTAGATCACTACTGAAGCAGGAGGATATTTTTGAACTGGGTGTAACATCACGATTTAATGATTAAAACTTCAAAGTTCAAGACTTTTGTTAATCTGAAAGTAGAAAAGCACTGCACAAAAGCAAGTTGGCAAATATTCTTACCTTTACTGGGTCAAGACCAGGCTGAAAGCCGATCCCAACAACTCTTTCGACTCTTTGAGTATGTGGCCTGGCTGTATAAATGGGCCTGCAACACCAGGCATGACTAACAATCAAACCCAATTCTGGGAACCATGACTTGTGGTTGAAGGAAATTTGGAATAATCTTCCCTCATAAATAAATTGCACGTCTAGTGATCAGTGAGGTTGAAAATAGAACCAACTTTCCAAAATATTTATAGTGGTCTCAGTTCTTTGGGAAAGAATTTCTAAATCTATCACATTAAGAATTTCTAAATCAATTCTTACATTTCACGAGTACGAATATCAAATATCCTGATAGAACCGTTCACAAAACCAACTGCAAATTGACCCCCATGAGCTTGAGAAGCAGACTGCATAAAAGAACAGAAAAATAATCAAGTCATCTAAAATGCAGAGCAGGGGGAAGGGGGGAGGGGGAGGGCGGTGAACAAAATGGGCGAATGCTCTTACCCACACATCTCCAAAATCATGCTTAATTCAAAAAGAAAAGAGAGGGAGAGAGAGAAATTCATCAGTTGATCTGTATATATTAGCTGAGATGAAAAAACACTCACAAGTGCCGATATGCTGCTGTCTGATGATGATGGAATACAGCTAACAAGTTGCTCTTTGTCCAGATCCCAAAGCGCAATAGATGATGCTTCACCAGAAGCATACTGCAACATGAGCAGAAGAGTGGAAAATGCCTGTATAAGAACCTGACGACAAAATTGCAATACCAAAGTCATGTAAGATTATACAAGATTAAAATGAAGTACTACCAAGTAGCCAGACTGCTGTTGCCAGTCCACAACTGCATTCATACTGCGAACACCAGGTTTATGGCCTTGAACTGAAGAAAATGCTGTTACAAGTTTCTGTTTGCCCTTTAGAGTATAATCTTTCCATACGCGAACATTTCCATCACCTGCAATTAACAAGGCATAATCAGAAAAAACTATCAAAATTGAGGCCAGTGCATGTACATGTCTAGGTATTGGATCCTTCCAGTATCTAAGAATTTGTTCTTACAGACCCATTCCAAAGTGTCATAATAACTACCAATTTACCAATTCTAAGTTTCAGGTGCAAGTACATAAGGCAATAACAAAGAGTCCAGGTCACATAGACTACCACTACCAATTGCTCAGTAGTCTTTCCAACAATGATCTTACTTGAAGCAACAAGGAGCAAGCTGTCATCAAGTTCGTTCACAAGGCAGAGCCTAGAAATTCCTCTGTCAGATAAATCATGATTTTCAAAACTGTTCAAAGTTGTAGCTTTCTCATAGTTCCGTACCCTGGGAGATGATACATCACGATTTAGAAAAGACCAGAATGACTGTAATATGTAATAAAACAAGATAAAGGATAAAAGATACTGTATATCAATATCTTGAAGTTAGAAACTTTTGAAATTCTTTGTCATCAAATAACACAAAATATTCTCTTCCAAGTGTCCAGTCGCATTGTGAGTTTTGAACATAAAAACAAAACAAGCTTCAGGGACCAAGCAATAATTAAAAAACAAAAATTAACATTCAAAGACACAGTCTCCAATGTTGAAACCTATCATGGTTTCTATCTAGGCCGATAAATCATTATGTGTTTGTATAGAGAACCCAGCAACATGATAATTTTATCAAACTTGCTAAAATGAACCAATCAAGGCCTGCTAATGGCATATGAAACAAAAGAACAATCAACATAAACCATAAAGAACATCAAAAATTTATACAATTACAAAAATTGGGAAGAATAAAACTTCTCGGTCACGATATGAAATCCTGACTGCTAATATATAAAGCTGACCAATATACCTCACAGTCTACCTAAGTACCGAGAATGTGCATGATCAACTAGTTTAAAGCCAAAACTTCAAAATTTCATCATACTGGCTTCATACAAAAAATGTTTACCGTTTGTGTTAAGCATGTTCATGGTCTCATTTCTATTAACCTAGCAACCAGAACCCAAGTGTCCCTCCAATAACCCTTATTGTAGTGATAAAACAATCTTAATCAGCTCTCAATCATTTCATCCTGAAACAGTGCTACACATGAGCTGCACATGGAAAACCCACTGCTAAAAGTTTTCTTGCAAAGTGAGAAAATAATGCATGCAACAGCCAGCCCCCATCTTTGTAACTTATCTGAACATGACAGCTATTTATGTTCTCTCCAAACACTAGCTATTGTAAGATCAAAGAGTTACCACTGATCAGATTTTAAAGGACCTTGACAGTTTTAACATAATTTTATCCAAAGAATAATTACAATTAAAAGTAATTAACTTAGTATTTTTAAAAAGAAATAAACTTCACTTTTATTCAAATTGATATGAAGTGAAGCTTAACCAAGGGCAACCACAATTTGTTGTATACAATAGATAAATAAGTTGCTCCTCACATACTAAACTCCCATTTTATTATTTCAAATGAAAAAAAAAAAAAGAATTTAAATAGACAATCTACCTCGCTAGCAGTGTTCTGAGGCCTGGTTGGCCAGGTCAACCCATCACCTGCAAAGTATTGCAGGTCAGGTCAAGACAAGGCCCCGAAATAGCTTAAGAACCCATTCAAATTGGTGAACTGGATGGTTCAACAGTTCAAACCATCTGAGTCAAAACAACTTTAGACCCATGTGTCAACCAGTGAAGAAAGTGAAATACGATGCCTTATGCCCTAGCTGCGGTCAATAGCAAAGAAATCTTGACTACTATCTTGATTATTTTCCATTATCATCATCATGATCAACACCAAGATGCTGAGTAGATCATCAAAGTGGTGAAGGGAAGCAAGATGACCAAGGGCCTGAGATCATGGTGGAGATGGAAAGAGACAGTAAGGGGACTCGATATCAATGCTAGCTCGATCCTGGAGTGCGAAGGAGGGCATGTTGAGGGGCTTCACGTGGAAGATGACAAAATGATGCTGAAAGATAGGAGAGTGTTGTTGGGAAGATGGCCATTGGAGTGCTTGACTGCAACAGCCACGGCAAAGCACGAGCAGGCTAAAGGCGGCTCAAAGATGATGGTGATAGATGAGAAGGCTAAGGCTAAAAGAGCTCAAATATGATGGTGAGAGCAGTCAAGAGGACAAAGCTAGTTTGCACCAGGTTAGTTAGAATTATGAGAGAAGATTAGTGATGAAGGTTGCATCAGACAGAAGCTTGAGACAAACAATTATTATAGTTACATTTCTATGAAAACTACCATCAACATGATCAAATAGCATATGCACCAAGTAATGATTCAATAAAATTAGACTTTAATATTTGAGACTATATTTCCACATCCAGTTTCCATGGCAAAGTTTATTGGTACTCAATAACTTGGGTAGTTTCATAGGACAGTTCAAGTATCCTTCCAAAACAATACAGGTATTACCCACCACATAACAAAAACAGCAACAAAATTGATGACAAGGTCAACTGAACTGAAGAGGGAGGGCATACTAGCTGGCAACCAGTTTGGCATAGTACAAGTTTCCAGGGCATATCAAAATAGGGAGAACTGAAGAGGGAGGGGAAAAGGAGAAGGAGAGATGCTTACAATTGGTTGGCGAGGGTGGCAATGCTCGAGCGAACAGGAGAATACCAATGACAAAACCATTGGGGAATGAGGGGGGGGGAGGGGTTGGGTGGCATACCGGTGTCTCGATGAAGCAGGGCAATAGAAGGGGAGAGGGAGGAAGGGTGCGAGGGAGAGGGGAGGAGAGATGCTCACCATTGATTGGTGAGGGCGGCAAGGCCGACACTCAAGCAAATGGGAGGGGAGATGAAACCCTGAGATGAATGGAGGGCTCTGGGGTCTCGATTTAGAGGGTTGGGTTTTTTTTTTTTGTGTTTTGTTGTTTGGGGGGGGGCCATAGGGAGTGGGCAAGAGCTTACCATCAGTTGGCAACAGCGAGGGCAATACTCGACCAAATAGCAGGGGAGACAAAATCCTTGGATGAATGGAAGGGTGATGCTCTAGCTAACGGGAGGCCTCAACCCTTCAATTATGCTGAACCATGGCTGTTTCTATGTTATATGCTAAATCATGCCAGTAACTAACCAATCTAGTTCAGTACAATCTGTATGAGTCGGATCGGCATAGTTTAGCAATCCATGGACGACGGTGATGGAAGTGATAGGGAATAAGGGTGGCAATTGGATCGGATCGGATCATATATAGATCGGATCAATACAGGTCAGGTCAGAAAATCATCAACCCAAACCCGATCTATTTATTAAATGGGTCAAAAATGCAAATCTAAATCCAACCTGTTTATTAAACAGATAACCCAACCCAACCCGTTTAACCTGTTTATTAAATAGGTCAAATTAGGTTAAACAGGCTAAATGGGTTAAACTGGTTAAATAGATCAGAAAAAGATTAAGTAGATTTTAAATAGGTTAAACAGATCTTAAATGAATTAAATAGATTAAACAGATTGGATTAAATGGGTCAAAAACAAGTTAAACATTTTTAAACAGATTAAACAGGTTCAATGGGTTATCTGACTCAATCCGATCTAAATATTAAATGGATTAAACGGATCAAATACCTAAAACCCAAATCCAACCCAAATATTAAACGGATCGACCTATTTATGATCCAAACCAATTTAGCCTAAACCTAAACCTGTTTATGGCGGGACGAACACCGTTGGATTGACGGATCTGGTCATATTTTGCCAGCCCTAATAGGGAATTCATAACAAGAATCGCAACCAGCCTACATAATAAACAAACACAATGCAGATCCAAAACAACAAAAGGTATAAAATTTGGAAAAGGATTCATGGCAAGGGAACATAAAGAAAATAGGAAAGAGAAGAAAACTATCAAGACTTGGCCTAACTACATGCAGTCAGCTACACAAGTACTCAACACAGAATCCAACATCTGTAATGAAGCATACTTCTAAACTGAAATAAATATTAAATAAAAGAGAAAGGTTTACCATTCAATTACCTGATACACTCATTCTCATCTGCAGCAACTACTATGGGAGAAAAGGGTAGCAGCAATGTGGCCCTTGTACCTGTTTCTAACTTTGTATCCCAACTGGCAATTTGATTATAATGTTTGCTTAGAGCTGCAAATCACATAAAGACAAAATCATTCATCAATATAGAAAATCAAAGAAGGCAACTACATGACCAAACAATAAGAAAAAAAAAATCAAAGGTATAGAGACCAGATAGTATAATCATCATTCCACTTACAAGAACGCTGGCACTTAGCTATGCGATCCAGGACAATTCTTTCCCTTTCCTCTCTTCTAGCCATCATTGCCTCATTGTCATCAGCAGCAGTAAGAAGTGGCCTTGAAAAATGACCACAGCTCCAGTTGTAAATTGTTGATTGTGGAAGTAAGCTGTGTTCAGAACCTCCAGAAAATCCAGCAGAACCTAAATGCAGATCAGCTAGTCCAGTGTCTGAAGAATTTAATTGGTGAGGACTGAACTCTAGAGAGCACACACGTCGCAATCCTGTGAGGTAATTGTTCCGTGGGGGGCTAACCTGAGGTGTTCTAAATGTCATGGGCAAATGGCCTGCATAAAATAACAACAACAAAATTAGCATGCATAATGGAATCTTTACTGTGATTTTTACTGATTATTAAAGGATGCTAGATAATAAATGATAAGTTGCACCATACCTAGAATTGAGAATAACATTTAAACAAACTGATGAACAAAAAAAACTGAAGATTACCAGCATTCATGTCCAACCATGATGATGAGCGGGCCAATCCAGCAAGATTAGGAGATACAGATGGTGCTGAGGAATCTCCTTGATATATACCTTCACCACTAAACCTTGATGTCCTAGTAACTACTTGTTCAATACCAATAATAGAGAGTGTTCTTTGACCAAGGTTTGCAATTCGAGGAGACGGATCTTTAGCCATGGTAGACATAGCTAAAATAAGCTGTGAATCAATTGCACTGTCAAGAGGCCTTGACCTAGGATAGCTGATGATCCCATTAGTAGCATTTTCTTTTACAAGTATGCCAGAATCGGAATGCTGAGAAGAATCATCTGAATGTGGAGAACCATGCATTATCCCTTCCGATGCAAGTGGGCTACTTGTGGATATCCTTCCATCTCGAGCAGCAGCTATGCTGTCACTGCCAACTCTCAGTATGGGGCCAATATGGGAGGAAAGGTTACTTCCTGGCTGCATATACTGGCTTGGGTTAGCATATCCACTACTTGAACTATTAATATTAGCCAAAGATGGTGATGAGCTCAGCAAAGAATTAGATTGAGGCTTCCAGTATTGAGCAGCAATTGACTTCAGGTGCTTGTTGTGGCCGAAGGCAAAGCGGGCAAGAGCTGCCAAACAAGCATAACAATCTCAATCACAAAAGCACGAGTAAAACCGGACTAATGAAATCACGCTGCATGAGGTTGCATATGACCCCCAATCTCCAAAATTAATAGGGTGATGCACAAAAATCTCTATACATCCACAGAATAACCTAAGGCTGCTATATCATCGTCCAATTAAAAATGATACAAATAAGGAAATGGACACGAACACAGCATAAAGATGGTTCTTTCTATCCTTCCTATATTTTGATTATATATACAGCTGCATAAGTAGTGCTATATTCCTTAAGCTAAAGGACTAACATCTGAAAAAGATCTCCTTATTTATTCCATCATATCAGTTAGGTTTACTCATGTATGTTTGCATGCATGCATGTGTGCAAACATGTACATATATGCATGCATGCATGCATGCATGTATGCATGGGTGTGTGTGTATGCATGCATGCATGTATATATGTGCACGTGCATGTGTGTATATAACAAATGCAAATATGTATCATATTAATATCCATGCTTCTTTATTAAAAAATGGGTATCACTCATGTCAAATCCATATCATGTGGCTTCAAATATATTTAAATTTTATAGATATCTAATACGCACCCCTATTTGTTTAGAGCATTCTGTATATATATAGGAAGTCCAATTAATATCCACATTTCTGTTCATATCTGCTGAGAAAAGAAGTGACATGGATATAGAGTATCCAATCCATATCCAACCCATTTCCAGCCCTCAACCAACCCCCACTCAAAGCTTGAGTCATTATGTTGAACAAAAGCTAAATTTTGGTATCTATATCAAGGTTGTAAAATTGCCTAGGCCTGGTCAGGTGGTGGACCCCTTGTACAGCCTAGGCAGGTGCCTTGGCACTTAGGTGGCCACCAAAGAAAAGCTATCCAAGCTTCTATCATTCATACTTTTGATCATATGTATGAATTAGCATGTGTATATATTATAACATCTTCTTTCATCATTTATGGGATAATGAACCAATTTTTCACACTTAAAAGAGTCCAAAGACCAACATCCACAAGAAGAGCAGTAGCAGCTTTGTTGCCACTGCAGCATCCAACAAATTGTAGAACATAGGTAGACAGCAACTTGCAAGAAGCAGGAGAAGATGCAAGTAGACCAGAGGCTAGCAAACAGAATAGAAAAGAAAATTTAGGGAAAAAAATAAGTGGCATAATGGCCAGATGAAGAAGAGGTGTGCTGGTCATTGAAGCCACCGCTGCCACTTGTCACCGCAGCTGACCAATTGGTAGCCATTGATCGACCCACTGGCTACTACTAGATTGGTGGTAGCCTTCGCTACCCTCCCACATGTCGCATATGGAGCCTAAACAAGAAAAGAAAATGGAAAAAGAAACCCTTCAAGAGGCAGGGTTCAAGCAGGCTTGGCCTAGGTGGCCTGGCCAAACTAAGCACCTTGGCGGCTGCTTTTAACAACACTAGTCCATATATCCACCACTGTCACATGCAAGAAGGTAAAACCCATCCTCAAAAAAAGCTTGCAAATCTGATCTAAGAGAATACAAGAAAAATGATATGAACATACAAAAGATTATATCAGCTCAAACCTTAACTTCCATGTATCTTAACTCAAAACATAATTTATTTATTTTGTTTAAGCTCAAGCTGGTCTTGAAGGCCTGAAAATGCATGCATAAATTTAGGTTGGAATTGATCTTGGAGTGGAATTTCATGGGCTAGACCATCAAAAACTATAGCTAAAATCCTGACATTCATGGATTATACTGTCAAAAGGGAAGGTTACAGTGATTGTTAATATAAAGGCCTTCCTAACTAGATCACTTTCACTCTAAGTCAGCCATACCATATTCTCATTCTCCACAAAAAATCTGATATTTTTATCGACATAACAACTTATGCAGCATTTTTATAATAAGTTAGGTTAATGGACAAATTATGTATCCCATACATAAAACTGGCATTGCTGCAATGAGTCAACATAAAGGAATAATATTTATAAATATTCATTGGATTTCATATGCCTTCAAGTGCCATCTTGCAATTTAAGTAGGTAAAATATTCTTTGCCATCAAAATGGTGTAGAATTTTCTTCCTAGCTATGCAAAAGAATAGCAGGCAACCTATCAACTTGTTATAATGCAAACAAGAGATGTTATCTGATATTTTCCCCCCAACCATCTAATATCAAAAAACAATATAATAGAGAAGAATGGCCCTGAGAGGTAAATAATATTTTCAAACATATAACATCAGCACTTAAGTAGAAAAATTACATACCTACAGCAACCTCAGCCCTGACAAGTGGGCTTCCATCTCCAACAACTTGTACAAGGTTTTTGACAATATTTAGCTCAGCCTTGATTTTTTCATCATCATCACAATCCTCATCAGCTCCATGTCCATCTCTACATGGGACAGATCCAACATCGAGAAGAGTGCCCAGAGCAAAGACAGTCGCAGCTCTAACCTGACAGGAGACAAAATATAAACATGAAAAAGTGATGATCTAAATTGATCACTTGTAAAGCAAAGGAAGAATCTTACCTCAGGTTGAGGCTCCAACAACAAAGGTACAATTATTGCAGGTGCATCTGCTTGAAGACCTATTACCTGTGCTTCTGGAAACTCTTCCCAGAGTTTTCCCAAGCAGAGACAAAGCCACTGAAGAAGTAAAGGCTCAGTCTGTGCATCATGTGGACTTGCAGGTTGGAGATATCTCAAGCATACATGTATTAAATTTACATGAATACATGCTTCCTGTCCATGCCTATGTCCATCCACAATAACTGCTAAAACAAAAGCAGCCATTGCACGCTGTTCTGGGTAAGCATCCATACTGTCAAGAAATTTGATGAAATATGTGTGGCCCCCATCTTTCACCAGATCAACCTGACAAGACTAATGGTGCCAAAAAAAAATAAAAAAATAAAATTTGTCACATGCATGATAAACATTATACAATATCTGAAAATTACCAAAATTAACAACTTGTTTGACTTAGGTTGTCTATTACTTAAAAACCATAGAAATGATTTCTCCTGAATAACACAAGTGTACAGAAATAATGTAAATGGTACAGCTTAATTCAAGAAAGAGATTGAACTACCTTATCAAGAACAAGTATCTTGGTCCATATAAAAACAAGAACTTGGCGCAATTCCATTGCATTTGTTTGCAATAGTTTGAGCACATAAGGAAAGATCCCAACAGACAAGGCCTAAAAGACACAAAATGTAAAACTTGAAACACAAACACAGAATAAAACAAGTATTCCAACCATATACAGATAGAAAATACATAGTACGCTAAACATAGTGATAACAAAATACCAGATCCACAGCCCAAGGTCCCATATCAAGGAATCTTCCTAGAAGCACCAGAGCACGAAATCGATGAGACTGGCTAAGCAAAACCTACAAATAATATATGCCTTCAGCAAGGAAGAAAGAGTAACAGGCTAGGGAAAATATTGGTACACAACTATAGATATCTGAACTGTCAAAATATACATATAATGCTATCTCTAATCAAAATCAAGATTCATTAACTTAATTATTTAGGTTAGTAATCCTTCCTCATATTCTCTAGAGGGCCACATCCTCTGCTAAAAATATGCTTAAATATAAGTCTGAAAGAAGAGGAGACACGAATGATCCAAGCAGAATTGAATATTAACAAATGAGAGAACTAGCAGAACAAAAAAATGTATAGTTTAAAATTCAACCATATATAAATCTTCAACTACTACAGCCTGGCCATGATCTAGGTTGCCCCACAAATTTTGTTCAGGCCTTGCAAAATTCTAGGAAAAGATATTAATTATATAAGAATACCTGATAAATATCTGCAACCCTTATATCAACATCTAATGGCAATCATGCATTTAAGAGCATCCAGACAATTTTTAGAAATTGTATACATTACTACCAACCGATTCCTTGGTAAATTCATCACCGATAATCAGGCATACATTAGTCAGAAGCTTATAAATTACTACAAGAAGATCATGCAAAGGTTAACTGCAATAAAATCTCAATATAAATTGCAATGGAATAAACATACAGTATCAGACACGCCCAAAATCCAACCTTAGGAAGTCAAAGGGTTTGTGTATCTACTAGTGTCTACATGGATATTAATCCCCTTGATTAGCACTTACTAGAAAAACTTACCCAAAAAACACAGATATTTGGATTTGTATACGAGTCCAAGTTACTGCATACAAGATAATAAGGCATCAGAGATGGATCTTCCCACAAAAAATAAATAAATAAAGAGGACCCATGGAGTTGCATATCTAATAACTTTTATAACACATGTAAATGGCAACCCTGTTGATTGTAAAATATCATAAAGATTACCAGATAAGTCTATATCATAGATTTGTCAATAAACCATCAGATGTGCATGTACAATATGTATATTTCAATCTCGTCATAAATTCAAACTAGTAATTAACTTACTAAATGGAACTGCTTATCTTTGAAGAATATATAAGAAACTGAGTGATAACTCTACTTTTCTCTCTGTTTTCATTCCAAACAAAAAAAGCATTAGTAATGATGAAAGTATTGATTGCAGATAATTTTCTTAGGACGTGTATGAATATCATGAGGGTGAGCCCTGGCATAAAGATAAGTTTGCTCCATTGTGATTTAGAGGTCATGAGTTTGAAACACGAAAACAGCCTCTCTGCACATGAGGGTAAGGCTATGTATATTTGATCCTCCCCAGACCCACAATAGGGGGATCCTAGACAACCACCCCTCCCTTTCATGAATCAATATAATAGAGGCAAAGGGCAAGTGAAGTCAAGTGAATACAATTACTGATGTAAAATTTCCTGTACAAATTAAATAGTTGAACATTGAAAACCAGCATCACCTATCTCAGAAAAATATTTAATTAAAAAAAAAAACTCAATCAAGCAAATCTAGACATTTTCACAAACAGTAAACAGATATGGTTGCAAAACTTGTTTGATGATTCCTTGTTACTTCATCCATTTTGAGTCCATTTCAAACTTTATTTCCTTTTTAACAATCTGGCTTTACCATGCACAACCAAATTTTCTAGTTCATATACCATAATATTCATGTTGAGCCTCACTATCCTAACTTTTTCATGAGTTGATACTTTAGAGTACTTGCTTGCTTCTTGAACATGATTCTTCATTCTTTTAATGCACAAGAACCCAATAATACTATAATCTTGCTAATTTATGGAACGATATATGGTACCAACCAACATCACCCTATACCAAATGTAATGTACCATATTGGTGAAATACCATTAGAGTACCGAGGTTTAGTTCAGTTATGAGCCAAACCAAATCATATGCAAAATCCACTCATGTCGCCTAGTACAATCTGTACCTCAAACCACATGTACCGCCCGATTTCAGGCTATACCATGATGGCTATGAGGGAAAAAAATTGTTAAGATACTATCTTGACATGGGATGCATACCATATCATACTGGCTGTACCGAATTGATAACGTACAGATATGGTTCCCGAAACTACTTATGCGGACCTTGATGGAACCCATCTCTAATGTTGCACCTTTAGTGCACAACAATTCCCATATCACCATTTTACTATGGCACTCATACTATATTACCATTTTTTGGTTTCTCACACTTTGTATCCCTATGGAACCAACCCTTAGTTACTCAGTTGTCTCCATACATTCCATTCTTTGACTCACTTATATGGTTCACTGGATGTCAGTTTAGATTCTTTGTCCTATTTTCTTGCTTCTCCAACCCACTTCATTCACTAACAGTAGAGCTTTGCTCCTCGTTCTAGGAATTTTCTTGAGCTCTTTCATGGGCTTCTATAAGTTCAACAATTCATTTGCACATTACTTTATGGGGCATAGTATAATGACTACCAAAAACAGTCCGGGTAGTTCAACCTCCCTTCTACTCAACAAGAAGAAAAAAAGAAAATAGTCATATTGCACTTTTGTCAACTATTAGCTTATGATCATGTTTTCCATTTGCTTGTGGATTCTACAATCATTTCACGTCCTTGACCTTTCCTATCATTCATGCATATTTGGATCATCATAATGTCATTTTGTAATGTTTGTTACTTCAATATAATAGACATTGCAAATGTCAATGACTCAAATCCCTACCATATGGGGTCTTCTGCCGCCCATGATCCTGTCTTAGTCCTTGGTTTGACTCACCACTAATATGAGAATCGGTCCAAGTGGACCAGGTTTGAACTAAAGTTAGCAGGAGTTGCATACTTCTATTGAAAATCCCAAAAAACCCGAGCCTCCATTGAAAAGATAAGGCCATAGCCAAACAGCCATGGCCAATGCAAAGTCCATGATGCTAGTACGAAATGATCGCCGGTCATTGAGGCCATTTCCAATTGATGAACGCCTGGTCATATCCCTTGACTGAGCCAAACCTATCTCGACAAAAACCCACACTATTAAATCCCTTCCGCCCCCCCCCCCCCCCCCCAAAATGATCCAGCACCAAGCATCGAACCCCTAGAGACATCCCTTCTTTCTTCCTCCTCTATGGTGGCCGTCATGCCACCACCACCAAGCCACAGCCAAAAAGACCTTGTTTTCCACCTCCTTTGTTCTGACTTCCATCCTTCACTACCGCAAGCCACTGCCTCCGATTGTGATTCTCAGCCTCTACCACTCGCCGATGAGCCCCTCACCCTCTGGCAGT
This sequence comes from Elaeis guineensis, assembly GCF_000442705.2. Lineage (NCBI taxonomy): Eukaryota > Viridiplantae > Streptophyta > Magnoliopsida > Arecales > Arecaceae > Elaeis > Elaeis guineensis. The sequence continues at coordinate 125,120,823 of NC_025997.2, read as the reverse complement.
CTCAATCACCAAGAAGATTGCCATAGAGGCAGCCAAGGGGAGCTACTCCTCTCCCTGTTTTCTCTTCCCATGCAGCTGAAGTACCGCTGCACACAAAGGCCACAGCCACCTCATTGCAAGACATGCCACCCTCCCTTTCCTTCAACTCACTGTCTTTGTGAGGGTCTTTGACAAGCAGACCTGAATCCGAGCCCTATACCTCTACCTTTCAACCAATCCAAGACTCTTTTCCTTCCATTTTGCCCACTTTCGCTTGCCACCATGCAGCTAGCTCTCTAGCTTCATCACCGTGCCACCAGATCGCCAGCACCCCCCATCCTCTCTTCTTCCTCCTCTTCCTCCTAATCCTTCTTCTACTTCTCTTCCTCTTCTTTTTCTTCTTTTCCCCATTCTCAAGAATTTCTCTCCTCTCCTTCCCCTATTTGGGTGACCAGCAAACCAGATTCATATTCACCCTGACTTTCTTTATGTATCATCAATATATTAAACCCAAACCCCTGACTAGAATTAGACTGAGTCTCTTTCTGTCTCTCCCCTATTGGTCAACCCAAGCTAGGCCTAATTCCCTCCATTTAGATCTAACCCAAATTCTAAATCTGATCAAGTGGAAGTCAAGACCCCTAATAGTTGGGAACCGTGATTGGAACTCACCCCTTTTACATTCAGGTAATCACGAACTCCATCTTGCTATGAAATACTTGTGGTGGCATCAAGTTGTAATTAATCATGAGATCTAAGAGGTAATTGAGACCCCTAGATGTTAGGCTAGATTTGGTGGTGTCAATGTAGATTGAACCCCACACTTAGGGCAAAGTCACCAGTTCACGGACCTAGAATTACCACCTGCCTCAAAAAAACCCTAAGTTGTGGAACATGAGAAGGTCTGCAATTTGATAGGACTTTGCATACTATATAATATCCTACAAAAATTTAACAATCCACTTAAATTATTTTAGGTTTTGAACAACCTTCCTGTTGAGTGAATTTCGATGGATTATAGAGCAAAAATTGTAGGTTACCTCTACCCCTAGTGTTTCATCATGCAAATGATCTGATTTATAATTGTTACCTGCAATTTTGAATTTTGATTGTGGATATTATCTATGCACATATTTTAATTAAGTATCGTGTAAGCTCCGCATAAAAATGATTTTTAAAATATTGGATAAATATGACATGATTTACTCGGACATGAACTGAATTTTATTGCATCGATGAATATGTTGATTTAATCATGTTGCTCTCTAGTCTAACTATGATCACATGGGTTCAGGATCTAGTCTCCTTCCGAGCCTCTAGTGGAGTAATCACTGGCGCATGCCAATTAACAATATGTTGTAGTCATAAGCTAGTTTCCTTTCAGACTAATCCAATTAAGATTGATCGTTGGCACATGATGATAAAAGCATGTTTTTCTCTATGATTTCAGAGCCAATTTTCTTTTGAGCATCTAATAGAGCGATCACTGATGCATGGCTAATGGATGGCATATTATAGTCAGGATCTAATTTCTTTTGGAGTTTGCCATAGGCTGATCGTGGCCATAGTCGTAAAGGCTAGGAGAGTGAGAGTGGATGGTCCATCCATATCTGATTTGGAAATTCATTTTGGTCAAATGCAACAAGTATCTTGAAATCTATTTTGATAGACCCTAGACATACTCTCATCATGCTTTTATTTATGATTGACAATCTTGTACACTTAAAAATTTATATTCTTGCATAATATGCTTGATCCAACTAGAGGTTTAGTTAACTTATTGAACCTGTAAAGTTCACTATCTCTCTTCTTTTGTCTTTTGATGCAAAGGAAATGATGGGACTAGGGCTAAATGGAGAGGTTTAGGTTAGCCCCCATTAGTTCTTTTGAACAAATAATTCTGACCAGACATTTGTATGAAATTTCTTTATTGATTTCTTGAGATTATATAGACATTCTCTTTTGAATAATTACATTAGATTAATTGTTGCTTTTGCTATCACTTCTTGAGTTTGGAATGACATACATATATATGAAAAGGCAGGCCTTGCATGTCCCATGGGTTTAAATCCTATGGATGTGTGGCCATTTATCACGTACTTGGCTCATGCTACCGGGCCGGAGTGAAAAAACTAATAAAGCATTTCCTATTAAATTATATCACTTGCAAGCTTCATCTGCAACCTCAAGCCCTTGATCATTTCCAGCTAGATACTTTGACCACATATGCATTGGCCTTGCGACATAGTCCTTTTAATTTTTCTTTCAATTTTCTAGGTAATTAACCTTTTCTGCTACCAATGGCATCTCAGTTATGCAAAGAATACATGTAGATACTTGGCACCACAGAATAATAGTCTAGTACTGATGCCATAATTCATCTTCTGATTTATATTGAGATCGACTGCCTCAGCAATTCAATTTACTCACATTCCAGCTGACTTTTTCAGCCATTGAATCCCATCGCCGCTTCAAGTCATCAAACTCATTGATCTACCATTCCATATTATCAATTTCACAATTCTAGAAGTCATCTTGATAATTCAAACAGCTCAGGGCTTTGATCCATCCACCTAGATCTGACACCTATTAGTTGCTTTCGCTGGTATGTTCCTCTTCCATAATTTTAAAGCAGTGCATCTTCTTGCAACACCATCACAATTTCAATTCACATGCATAATCTTTTCTCTTCTTAAATGATCAACCTTAGGGTACAATGTCAGCTCACTTACAAGCCTGTCTTCTCATCAAAACATTGCATTGGTTTTAAAATTTGCAGTAATATTGCTGTAACCTCTGCTTATTAACTCATACTGTTGCTATAATGCTGCCTCAATACAAGCCTTTTAAACCACCACAAATCTATTATATTATGTTAATCCATCTGGCTTTTGCACCATGTTATGATAGCTAAGCACCATGGTTGATCATTAATACCATGAACAATTAATATGTTAATAACCATTTGAGAGTAGAATAGCATTATGCAAAACTAATCAAAATGAAAAACATCACGTTAAGAAAGCAAAGCATACATATCTAATGAAACAAATGAGTGCCTCACCTGAAGAACTATAGGCAACTGCTCAGGTGGCTTCTTGTGTTCAGAGGCATGGTCAAGCCACACTTCAAAAGCTGTCAATTGTTCTGTGAAAAATGGGCTCGGCTGGTATACAGAAAAGAAGAAATGTCGGCAAATATCATAGCAATAAAACATGACAATGCTGTTTAACATTTGATGGTCATACTAGAATATGACAAATGGCAATTGCATTGATAATGATGAAAAGATCCTAATATCACAAAACCTGAAATTCTGCATTTGGATTAGCAATTAATTGTGGAAGTTTAGAAAGACAAATCTCGGCCGCCATATCCCATGCATCCCTGAAATGTGCAAACTCTAATAAGGAAAGAAAAATAAGGGTTAATTCTATAATTATACAAAGGTAATAACTCCAAGTGGCTACCACATATGATGCTGATGAGTCGATGGTAGCAATGGATATGAAATTGGAGAGCAATTTGCAGCTCGCATTATTCGCTCAGCAAGTAAGAAATTCCGGAAGAGACTAGCAACTAGCAGGTCTTGCCTAAATAGCCGCTGGAAAATATCTGCACAATGTCATTTACATATCAGTATTGCACTCCTTCAAAAAATTATGTAGCAAATGCAAAACAATAATCAAACGATCTAAATACCATGAGGCAATACATTCCATGCTATCGTATCAGTGACAGCAGTGAAAATCCAGTTCAACTCCCCCAGAAGTGTTTTTCGATCATTTTGGCGACCAGGAATCTGGTCTATGAGAGAGTGATCAAGCCAATCATGAAGTAATGAGCGAGAACAAAACCTAAGTAATAAAAGAAAACAATGTTAAGTCATAATGACAACAAGTAGTCATTCTAATTATGAAAAGTTGTACATGCTGCTATAATTATATACATATTTGGCTGTCAGTAGATCAAGTTTGACCATAAAAGTAGCTTATAGCAATCGAGACTAAGGTTGAAGCAACCAAGTAAAAGGCATGAAATAAGCTAAAAAGAAGCTCCATACATGGTGACAACAACATGACCAACACTCCTGAGAATAGAACAGCGTAACAACATGACACTGTAAAACAGGAAAAGCAAAACCCCGTTGCCTTGCCAAAGAGCACCCACTTGCAGAAATGGTTCATATGCTCTTCTATGGAACTTGGAGCATAGCAATTGAGTATAGCATAAGAGACTAACCAACGTAATGCCATCTTAATAGGTGTTGTTAGACAGGATGTGAACACATCAGCAGGAAATTCGGCACTCTGTGGAAGAGTCTCATGTGCTTCACAGGCGGCGAGCAGAATGCAGTCCTTTGATGAAGCAGATGCACCAGAACTAGAAGAGTTCCACTCTATGCGCTAAAAAATAAGAGAACACAAGTTACCACATCAAAAAAGAATGTTAATATCATGAACAAAAAGCAATAAAGGCTTCCACAGAAAAATTATAAATTCAACTATTCGAAACAGATGATAGTAAGTAGAGGAAACCTCCATAAAAGCACTGACAATCATCCCTGCAGCTGAGCAATCAAAAACATATATTGATGGCTTTTGCAGCCAAGAATCAAGGTCGCTGATAGGCAGTAGAATATATTGTGTATAACTCTGAAACACAGTGACAAAAAAAAAAAACATTTTAAACAGTTGCCCTAGAGTAAATATAACAATATAAAAACAGCTGATTAAAAGCAAAGATAAGACCTTATTAAAAACCCAAATTCCACCATTAGGTGTAGGCTTTGGTACTCCATGTCCATTATAGTGAAATAGGACTCTTTCTGACCTAGCATATTTGCGGCAGGTAGTACAAAGCTTCTTCACTTCCTCCACAGTAGGATCAAGTTGACGTTTATATCGAGCCTGTTACACATTGACAGCTCTTAACCACATAAAAGAGTTAATATGATTAAATAACATGCTATAAGATTAAACAAGCCTTACCCGAGGTAGCCATCGTTCATATTGAGCATGCAAGGCTTTTCCAATTGTCTCGAGAGCCTTTGGAACAGCCATAGAAAAAGGATCTGACAAGCCAAGAAGAAATAGATTCCATTCATCCTTTAGCAAATCAACCAAGGAAGAAATGCATAAAAAGAAGTGCTGAAGTCATGATCCATATGATTGCAATACTAATCATGAGTCAAAACCTGAAAAGTGAGCAACTTTACGAATTATCGGCAGCAAGAGTTACATTGCTTGTGAAATCTTGCTAGGGCAAGTAAAACCAGATTCGATAGACGGGAAAGGACTCACACCCTGAAAAAGACACAACACAAATGGTTGCACGCATAGTACCCAAATGCAAACCTACCAACCATAATGGTAAGCATCATGCATCCTCCCAAACCCCAACTATTTGGATCAGCTTTGCAAATCCTAGAAACATAGAAATGTAAAGTATCATAAAGATTGAATGATGCATAATTGGACAGACACATCATGTATGTGCTGTCATGGCATAGAAGCAAGAAGCTATTCCACTAATTTTCCTCCAGCACCCCCATTTGACCCTGCTTCTCTCCTAACATAGGTCCTGAATAAACCACATATTTGCCATAAGAAATGCAGGCCAACAATAGATCCAACAGTTGAAAGAAAGGAAAATCATGACAAGCAGTGTAGCAAGTATTGTGCGAATATGATTGATTACAGGGCAAACTGCGGACTGCAGAGTCAATAAACTAGGCCAAGATGAAAATAGAATACACAAGGCTATGGTGGAATTGCCATGATACTGCAGATGCATCAGAAAAGCTAATAAAACAAAAGCTGCAGAGTTGCCAACCTACAAGGACCAATGTGGCACATGATCTAAATTTGTAAAATTTAAACCTAACAATGAAAACAATTTTCAAGGAAATGGATCCAACTTCTCTATGAAATCTCAAGCAACCCTCAAAAAAAAACAAAAAAAGAAACAATTTAAATGCAAATCATTTTAGTAGAATTCCCTAGAGTTCCCACCTAACAAGGTTAGTGCAGGTAAAACCAGCCAGCATGTGATTGCAGAAAAGCAAGCTAGCACATTAATGAAATATGAAGCACTTGGAACAGATGCTAAACAAACTATCAAAAATGAAAGCATCCAAGAGAGATTAGCCAACTATGGTTGCAAAACAAGGCAAGAAATGTAGCTTAATCTCATGGTAGTTACCTCAATAAAATGAAGCATCTTTAGGTATTGCTGATGCACAAGGAGTTGGTGCAAAATAGTCCCAATGCTGCAAGAATCTTAAGGTGGCAAACATAAGGATGCTTGTGCCAAAAGTTCAAAACACAACACAAACAAATAAAAATATGGTGATGCTCAAGCTGAAGGTCAATGAAGGGTGGATGAATAGAGCAGGGCCAACCAAAGTGGTTATATCTCATAAAAAGACCAACAGCAAGACCCCAGGAACAGAGTAATGCTATGGCAAAAGATGATAACAATCTAAGAAGAATCCAACATGAGACGAAAGAGACAAGACCACCAATGGCGCAGTAGTGAAACAAAATTTCAAGAAAAAGAATGTAGTATGTCATGCATATAAAGCAACAGATAATGGACCGATGAACCACAGTAAGCTAGGATTATGAGAATGGTCCAGAAAAACGCGGAATAAGGTGAAAACTAAGGTTCGCTATACCAGTACCATGCTATTACAGTATCGATATGCTTGGTACGGGGCGCTGGTTCAACGTACTGAGTGTCAATCTAGGAAGCATGGACACGGCAAAATGACTGTCGTACCAGTATCGGATACGTTTCCGACATGAAAATGCTGGGGACACGGTGCGATACATACCCACCGCGTGTTCAACTGTTTTTCTTCTCTTTTCTAGTTTTTCGGGCGTCGGATACGGTTAGGTACAGCTGACTTTTGAAACATTGGTGTTTTTATATTAATCTTTTTAGGATTTTTGCTTGTAATGACTATGCATTGATGATGCTTACTTTTCAAACATAGGTGCTCTTGAGTCATAATTTGTATTTATATGTTAAATTTATATTGAATATTTATGCTTGTATAGTAATTTTATATTTTTAATATACCATATCCCAACCCTATCGTATCCTATATTTTTAAGAATTTGTCATATCCCCGTATCAGTATTGTACCGTAACCATGTCCCATATCGTATCTGCGCTTCCTAAGTGTCAGTACACCCCCTATACCGTGTATTGGTTTGGTACTGGACCAATATAGCAAAAACTTGATGTAAACAATCTGAGACTTGAAGTAGAAGAGACTATTAACTACATGAAATGAAAGGCAAGCCTAGGCATGATCAATGTGTTCAATGAGGTTTCTAGATTGTTGCATTCACTTTACTTCCATATATTAATGGGATGGGCACAACAATTCTTCTTCTTCCTAAGAAAGTTTTTGACCAAACCTAAGCCAAAGTCTCTCAATCTAAGCTTTTTCTCCAAACTAATGAAATGAATTTTCAACCAGGCAACCAGAAACAACCATATCTTACTACGTTCATTTATACCATATACTGGATCACCATAGGCTAAAACCTATGCGAGCGAGTGCTTTTGCTTGGATCACAACGTTCAATGATGAAGAAGAGCAATAATGATCCAGAAATTCGAGGCATTTACCAAGGAAGCAAATTACCTTGTTTATTTTAGGGGCAAGAAACATAAATTATCAAGCAATCAATTAAAAAATTATTTCATATACCACTCACTAGTTAAATTCCTCGCCCTCTTTCAGTCTCTTCCCCGATCTACGGATCTTTTAGTGATGACCCGATGTTTTCACCAAAGATATCTAAGAAAAGATAATTTTGGTTTTTAGGCTATTCCCCTTTCTATCATGCGGCAAGAAGATAATATTGATTCTTTGAAAGGTAAAAGTGCCAATAACATTTCTCAGAGGTATTTATGTGGATATGTTCTCAAAAAGTGACCTTCATTGAGACTGTGGCATCTCTTGGGACATAGAAAGGTCAAAATATAGTACTACATACTACATAGACAACTTGCAGGTTAATAAATTAAAGTTCTCTTTTTAAAAAAATTATCTTATGCATTCAAGAAACCTTTAAATTAAACTACTTCATCCACACCATCCAATTAAAGAATTTATCATCCATTCACATTCCAGGAATGTGAACTAATAAATTGTCTTCAGCAATGTGCCTTGCTTGTCAAAGGTAGATGCAATCTTCCAAGGGAGTATTTCGCCATTGGACAAGACATACAATCCCTTGAATCTCCTTGACAAGGAGGGGCATCACATAAAATAATCCGTACAAGCTCGTCTCAAAATTTTAACAAGGAATTTTGTTTCCGCTTATTAAAGGTCATTAACCAATCCGTGCATCACCAGTGTTGGGAGATTGATATTTTAGCACTCTCTAAGCCAAATATCCTAGCCAAAATGAAGATCACGTGTGCAATTGCAGCAGGAGTTCATATAGATTTGACAACATTAAAACGTGGAAAACCAAGAATCACCTCAGGAAACTAATTAAAGAATCGATCGATCAATCAATCAGTGGTATCTAAAAATCATCAAAGCCAATTTTACACAGAATACATCAGAGAAAACCCAAGAACAGACCAGAATCCTTGATTCAATCCAGAGCAAATCTGATCCCATTATTGACTGTGAAAAAATGGCATTATTTTTCATTTTGCAATTATCTGTGTTCAGCAAATACTGAAATATTTCCAGAAATAATTTCAAATGATTTACTAACATACTGCATACAGTGAAATCAAATGCTATTGGTAATGAATAAATATCAAACAATCCACAAGCACTGGGATCATAAATTTGATCCTGAAGTGAAGGTGTGGGGGTAGGAACAAGACATGTCATTAACAATGAGTTGATGACCATGTAATGTTCTGGCTTACTGTGAAAGGAGCATTTTAGCATATACATAATAGAGAGATTTTGTGGCTTAATGATAAAATGAGTCTTGGATCATAAAGATACAGCTATAGATACTACACAATAAGGTTAGCTATCTTGGTACCAAACCCCATGGTACCATTCTATTATAGCATCACTATACAGTTCGGTACGGTACAAGACAGCTGACCTGGTACCGGTACAGTACGAAAAACTGTGCCAGTATGGTACAGGACAGTGTGGCAGACCATGCTACATAGAGACATGCACGTGTGCACGCATGCATGCAAACCTGCAACATGCAGCACCTTTTTTTGGGGGGTGGGGGTTGCAGGGCTGCAACTATGCAGCAACTTTTTAACATCAAAAATACACAATATTGACTCCATTGTTGTAGTCTATAGTCTGCCTTTTTTCTAAAATGGGATAATGAAAAGAGATGCATATCAATAAAATCATAGGAGCAGGAAAGCAGGTGTTTTTTTTTTTTTTCCCTTTTAAGGTGAAAAACTCATTGTAAAACATTAAGAAGTTAAGATGGTAGCAGAAGACACTAATCAAGAAAATTAGCAGCAATAAAGCAGAATACAGATATATTGACAGTAACAAGGAACTAGTGGAAGTGACAAACTTACCTATCCAGCACTCCATTCTCGCACATGGAGGGATTTTTATTACATCTGGTGGATCAACACTAATGTTTAAACATAAAACAAGTGCCACACATCCCGTCTTCATCTGCACTACAAACTCATAGTCAAACAAATATTGAGGTAAAAAAGTTAAAATCAATTTAAATAATGCTTCAGACTCATGGACTTCATCTAGATTGGGTACTAATTACAGTTAGTTAAAAGGTATTGTAACAATTCAAAGAAGGAAATCTTAAAAACTTGAAATACAATGGCTATAATCCATTAAAGAATAGAGAGGTATAGAGAACAAAAATGAAGCACAGCATGATAACTTGGAATGCTAATGTCTACAAACTGATAGTAAGCCATTTAGTCCACTTCCATTAGGCAAATCAAGCATTTTTTATATCACATTTAAAAAGCTTCTTAGGACCAAGTTTATCTCCATGACAGCATGATGGAGAGAAACAAAGATAACCAATCACTAAGATTTGTAAGTTACAGTGGTAAAAGCATTTTGCAAAGGGATGCCTTACAAGCTCAATACGTCAGTGAATTAAAAATTCTGTTAAGCTGGACATAACCTCGTGATACACAAAGCATGTGCAGCCATGACTTCGAATACATACATGCATACATGCATATACATACTAGAAACCGAACACATGCAATGCATGTTAAGAAAATAATTAAAAAAAGAAAAGAAAAGAGTTCAAACGATTGGAGATAAGAGAGATAAAAATGTGGACTTGAGAGAGCATTGATATTTTTGTTAATTTTTAAAAATTTTAAAGAGTCCAATGTAATTGGGGATGTGTTGAGAGATAGGTGGAATCTTTTTTTTTTTTTTTAACAGAGTCCAACTAGTGTGGGATGTGTAGGAGAAATCATATAAACAAGAGTATAGATTGGAAACAAAAGCACATAAATAAAGAGAGCTCTACATGAATTATATATCTAACTTTTTAGTCATTTTTTTTCCTTTTTAGAATATAACGGTGAGGAGCGGAACTAGGGGTATTCTGGTTAAAAAATTTGATGGTGGAACCAAGAATTCCAATCCCGACAGGACGTCACATGGGATACTGGGATAGGGTACCATCCCATATATTGGGATAGGACCGTCCTACCATCATCTCAGCATTCCGATTGGCATGTCTTAGAACATTGCCTATCTGAAGTGTCGGGATGGTGCGAGATGGCAGCACTTCCCATTCCATGAGAAAATCGGGACCACCCTATCCCACAAGATTTAAACCTTCAGTAGAACTTAAAATAGCATATTCCTCTCTCATATATGAATATAGTATATATACATATAACCCAAATAGAAATAACCAAAATTATCAAGCTTTGTACTAATTGACTGGAGTTAATTTAATATGTGATGAACCCAATACATATTCATGTTAAGGGCTAGCTTTGGTGTTCCACTGCCACCATATTTTTTTGTGAAATTATTTGCAAAAACTCCTATCAATATCAGCTTAGATACCCTTCACTGCAAATTCAAGCACCTTTGTTTATAAAAGACCATGTCAAATATTCACCACATACCTATACCACCCCGATGGGCATTTCATTATTTTGATTGTTTCAAAGTGCCATAACTCCCCTAACATGCTCGTTGCTCAATATACACTTCCTAGTAATGATACATCTGTCTTAGATTTTCTTTTTAGCCACAACTATCTCATTTGCATAGACACTCTCCATTTCCCAATATTTTGATTCCTACAACATAGTTTCCAATCATCATTCTCTAAAATTTTAAAGTAAATCACCAAGAAATTCATTAGTCACATTTCCCATATAACATCTCTCCGCATCATCCAAAAAAATCTTTTACTCTCCACCATTATTAGAAACAGGATTTTCAGAACCGTCCCGAACCGACTGGTTCGGGACGTACCAAACCGTACTGGTGGAGAACCGAAATGGTTCCGACAGTGAAAACGGCATACACCAGTGATGGGGAAGAAAGAGAGAGAAATAGAGGAAAAGAGAGAGAGGAGGGAGAGGCCACCGGAGGGTGGCAGTGGCCCTCCATGGCCGCCAGAGAGGCGCGGAAGACTCCGCGGCTCGGTTCCCCCAACATGGCAGCTGTAACAATCGAGAAAGAGAGAGAGGGGGATGCTGCCAGAGATGGGAGGACGGGACGGCGGAGGGGCCGTCGGAGGTCTCGGGGTGGCCGTCGTAGCTATCGGGCAGCAGAAATGGTGCGGACAGAGTCGCAGCTGCGGAACAGAGCGTCGGCCCTTTTTTAAAAGGGAAGAAGAACAGTGAAGCCAGCATCCTTTGCCGGCTTTACTTTATAAGAATTTTTTTAAAAAAACTAAAAAACAGTAAAGTCGGCAATCAGTTTGCCGGCTTTATTGTTTCAATCCTTTTTTAAAAAAGCTCAAAAAAATTGTCGGCTTTACTGTTGTCGGATTTTTTTTAAAAAGCCCCTATTTCACGGCCGCGGAGCTAGAGAAGGGATTTATGCCACCCGACGGCCACAGTAGCCAATCGAAGGACCTCCGACGGCCTCTCTACCGGACCCCCCTCAATCCGGTTCTTCCCCTCCTCTCTCTCTCTTCTCCATTTTCTTCCGCAGATGATGTAGAGCTGCAGTGGCCACCGCGGCCCTCCGAGGGCTCGCGCAACCCTCCGATGGCCACTGGCATCTTCTCCGCCACCTCAACCTCGTTCCCTCTCCTCCTCTCTCTTTCTCTTCCTCTCTTTGTCTCTTTTTCTCCTCCCCGTTCGGCCCTTCCTCCCTTCGTCGGTTCGTGCCGGTCCGATACGGTACTGTATCGTACCATGCCGTCGGCCGTCCAAAACGGCCATCGATTCTGGCACAGGAAACCTTGATTGAAAATGTCTTCATCTTCTCCCCTTCTTTTTTTTTTTTGGCACATAATAGGTCTATGTTATCTTTCATCATTCAACATATATAGCCTCAATTTATTTCCATGAAATTGCATTTGAAAGACTCTACATTTGTTCTTCTATCTTTTAGGTCCTCATCCTCTAGGACATTTCCTCCATGATTCTAATTTAGCATCTAACCATGTACTTTCACCAAACACCTTCAATTACAAATAGAAACCAAGATAATTGTCATTAAGTTTGGCAATAAGCGCATCTCCAATGAGTGAAAAAAGATATGGGCATAGATGTATAGTATTCCTTTAGTCGATCTTGGGAAATTTGGGACCAAACCACTTCCATTTGATCCACATCCAATTAGCTTCCTTTGATCACATCAATAAGGTCAAAAATACCAAAGCCATGTAAGTGATGCAAAAGCTATCATAAATTTTGAGAGCTCAATTAGAAGATTTGACAGTTCAAGACCAACCATCAAAGTTAGGACATTATACTTTTAGTCCTAAACAGGGTAGGAAAATTATTCGAGACAACATATAGCTATCCGTTGGTTCTAGGGGTGTCAAAAGTAGTTGTCAAATGCTCCCAATGTCATAAAATCACCTTAGGGTGTGAAATTTGCTTGAATCCTTTCCTTCTATAGCTTTTTGTAGATGAGTTCTAAACACAACCATGAGTCCAATCAATATAAAGGGCCCTAAGATATGATAAAGATCATACATATTCTGCATTTTTCATAAGAAGTAAACAGAGCTTTGAACTTTGGAAACTTTGTGTAAGTGTTCTTTGGTGGTCTGACTCTACCCTCATTATGATGCAACTCTAAGAGTTTTCTTCAAGTAGAACTCAAATAAAAAAAAGGAAAAGCAATCCTTGTTAAGACTAATGCAACATCAAACGATACAAGGAACCATTGGGAGGCCAATGCAACTGTAGTCAAATTGAATGATTGGTCAATAAGATACCAGCTATTTTTTTGCTAGATTTGCATAAAATTTTTAAAAATGTACATAATATTTTCTTGCTAAATAGACAATCCAAATTCCTTCCAGAGTTAGAAGAGGACTCAATATGTCTCATTTGCAGTTCAAACCTTGACTTGTCTTCTAACTCTAAACAACCTTAGACCACATGCTTATACAACTAAATTAGCAAAACCCTTGCTTCCCCTGGCACTCACCCTAACCTTGCATGACCTTTCCTCAATCCTTCGAGCTGTGCATTCCATATACCATCTCGATGTTGGAGTGGTCATTAGAGAATGCCATATAATTAAACTAGCCAAAAGCCGATCTAATGATGATAACAGAAAAACATCATCAACATGGTTTAAAGACACAAGCAATACCAACTGGTGTGCCCAGAAAAAAAAATCCTGCATTTACATACTTTCATCCATCATAGTGCTCATGTTGATCACAAAAAGTTTTAAAAGATGTCTGCAATCCCTAAATTTAGGTGTAAACACATGCACACATCAACAAGCATGCCTTCACCCAGATTGAAAGTTCATAGTCAATGCCACATAAACAACAGGAAGTTAGTGCAATAAAACTTAACCATCAAGATGATGTCGAGTATTATGGCTAAAGCAAATGGAATCTGCAATGTGTTCATTGAATAGAACCACTGAGCCAATCTGAAGTGCTTTCAAAAAAGTTCAAAGACAAGAAATGAGCATAAGATAAAGGAACTTGAAGCATCAATTTCTATGTTGCTTGGTGGGATAGAGGAGATTGGCAAATGAGCCTACAAAAAAAAGGCATTAAGAAAATCAAGCAGGATCAAAGAAAACTTAGAATATATGAAAATAGACTGGAACCACATTTGGTTAAGAAAAGATATGTGTATTCTTCTAATAGGTCCTTTGATTAACTTATTTTTCCTTATTTTATTATATGGTATATGTGTTTCTCATTTTCATAATGAAAAGTGTATGCAATTTCCCCTCTTATCTAAAACAAATAACAACAATAATAACAACCCCTCTTAAAAGTTAAAAATCAACATATCCTTCTTCAAGACTAATCATCCAATAAATAGTCCACCCACATTACCAAAAATTAAAAAATAAATAAATAAATAAATGGTCTACTTTTCTTCATCCTTATTCTCTTACTCAAGTCCCATGGTCATGGACCTTTGCTTCCTTGGTAGGATCAAAAGAGAAAAATAGAAGATGATTGTTAACATCATGGCAACAAGACAAGCGCACAAGGCAAGACATAATGATTTAAGATCCAGTATGCTAAATAGATCAATGATGGGCAAGCCCCAAAAGTACTCCAATCACCCATATGCAAGTCAAACAAAGGGATAGTCTTCCATAATTTGAAATAGCAAATAATAAAAACGATTGGAATCTAAGCTTGGAATATGGACTAAGAAACCTAAAGCTTCCAAAAATGATAGGACTAGGCCCTCCAAAATCAATGCTGAGCCCATATTGGCCATTCAAACCAGGCCTAGAAAAGACATCTTAATTTCAACATGAATCAATCAACCAAGGCCAAAATAGATTACTTAGCCAAATTTGAAGCAAAACTTGCAGCGAATTCTGATTTTGATTGGTTCCAGTTGGTTTCAGCTGAAATTAGACAGTGAAAATCTAATATTGGCCATTCCAAAACCAAAATTAATCGTTGATAACACAATTATTCATTTTTGACTTGTTAGTGTCATTTATATATCATTTCTTCATTTCCTTGAGTAAATTTAGGTATTTGACATCAAGTCAATCATAGTTTTCTTTTTAGTCAAAGGGATTTTGACTCACATAGTCATACTACTCTTCTATGTGAATTACTCCCAGTCACTGTGGCTTTCTTTTCAAACTGATATTTCTTCTAGTAGGATTCATGATAGCCAAATAGAACTAATCATGAAATGGCTAATTCCACTATGATCCTTCAGTTCTCCACAAACTATTTGCATTGCAAGATCATTTTCCTTCTTAAGTTTACCTTTGATGGCTGCTTTAGGTCAGAAGAAGAAGATCCAAAACCCTGACTTCATCTAACATCCAACAAGGTAAACATCAATTGATTTCCTCAAACCAAAATACAATCAAGCAATTTTTAGCGGAAAAGATCAAAGAACTAAATTGGTGTGAAGAGATAAAATTTTCAAGTTATTCTGTAACTCGAAATGATAATAATCATTATGTCAAGTTAGTAATAGTAGGCCAATTAACAATGCAGTTTAATTTTCATATAATTTACTCATACAGATATTTATATACAGAGTTATCTCTTTAATGCTTCAATTTGTTAACAAATAATTAACAAATAGAACTTAAGTTGATGTGCAACAAGATTTTTTTTTGTTTTTATTGGTTTTTTATTAAAATTTAGCTTCTTTAGAATTTTGTATCTTTTATGATTTTGCTTCATATTTATGTTATACTATTTTCTAACTTGCCTCAATTCTTGACTTTTTACAGAAATTACAAAATTTAGACCTCAACTGCCAGAAATTCAAAAGGGCTCAATCAAACTGAAGCAAAACTCAAGACTTCAAAGCTTGGGTGGAACTCAACTCCTCATTCAGCAGCTTCCTATGCTCCAGACACATGATCCACAACACGAGCTATATTATATGTTCAATAAACGAATGTCAGTCTACAAATCACTATATCTATATACTAAAAAATAGGGCCATTGGGATCTTGTGTGAGACTAATAAAATGTATGGAAAGGGAAAAAAATAAATGATGAAAAACACTCCAAAAAAAGGCGAAAGTAGGATCAATGCTATCGTAACAAATTTTAATAAGCATAAGGGCCTATGTTTTTCCAACCTCTTCTTCTAATCTTGATGAAAACATACTATTATTCCTCAACCAAGATCATTAGGATTGCTCGGTTCTATATAGGAAGAAATCTTCATTTTTTGAAATGTCTAAATAAACAGTAATCACCCCAAAAATGGCATTCCAATTATTTCCATATAAGAATATATGGATAGGGGTTGCCAATCTTAACTCCAAGGAATAAGTAGAGATATATAAATTTCTTTCAACTGCACAACAAGCCTCTTTCTCCAACTAAAAACTTGGATATCCAGGGAAGCTTGTCTCATGTGTGAGAGATTTATTACAATTTATTGCTGGCCATAGTATATTTCTAGAAGTCAAAAACCAATTAATCAAATAAAATGAGAGTTTCAATACAGTTCAATACATATGAAGAGGATGTCAGTCATAGGACCAATCCCAGTCAAGTTACCATCAATAAAGGGTATTTGCTCGCAAGACATGATATTAACTCGGACCTTATGGTCCTGCAACAATATCAACATTATTAACAGAGTAAATACTTCTGAAATAAAGCTCTTTGCTCAAGTAATGTGCAGACCTGTCATTGCCTTATCCATTCAGTACAATACACTTAAGCAGCTACGTCAAGAAATCATATGAAACAGAGACAGCCTGGAAAGAACTTATGCTTTCTTGTGCTCACAGTCACTATTACCATCATAAATTCCGCAAAAGACAACAGTTCTCAGTTCGCTAATTAATGTAACAGGGCAGCTTACTTAGGTCGCCAAGCAATCAGCCTTCCCAAGAAGGAAAGCTTAACCGGTTACCTATATTTCCTATCTTTCTTTTTTACTTGTCGTTCTCTATTTTCTTCTTAATAGAGGGATTTCGCTCAAGAACAGGAGCTTATGGTAGCAACAAAGATAACGATGGTATTTATTCTCAACCGAACAGAACCAATATACAGAAAAATAGCAGCTCATAGCAGCATGACCAACTCCCTGAAAGGAGATAAGGACTTAAAGCAAAGAAACAGAAACAGCCACTTACCCGATCCTTCAGCCGCCACTTCGACACCAACCCGCCCTCAGATGGTCCTGAAGGAATGCAATACTCGAACCCCTCATGCCTGAAGTCGCAGAGCACCACCATCTGCGGCAGGTACACCATGCTGGTGGTCGCCTTCCCAGCAGCGACGGCCTCGGAATCCCTCCTCTGGCTGGCGGGATCCTCGTCCTCCCGGTGTCCGGAGAATTCATCCAGGTGGTTCGACAACGACGCCGAAGACTGCGAGAACCGGGACGCCATCAGATCTCCCAATGCCATCAAACCAATCGCCTCCCCCCTCCTCACCCCTCAATGTCTCCCGCGTCGCACCAAAAGAGAAACCCTAACCCAAACCAAACCCGAGAAGAATCCCAGAATTCTCTCCTCCTCCTCGCCTCCAAGAGCCAATCGACAAAGCTTGCGAGCTAATCCACAAAGCCGCTGGACCAGCGGCGCATGGAGATTCTCCGGAGGAACGAAACACAATCCAGCTCTGAAGAACTCTAGGGGACCCCCGGAGCCCTCGGAAAACCCTAGGTTTTAGAGAGGATGGAAGCGGAAGGAAATGGCGGAAGCACAGAAAGCAAGCTAGCGAGGAAAAAAGAATAAATATATAACCCTTAACCCCCACCGTTTTCTGCACTATAACGTAAGCGATTTTCTTTTTGCCCTCGAGAGAGGGTGAAAAGGGCCTCTTTTACGAGATTTTTTTTTAATTTCTTAGACTCTTACTCACAATTTGGTATGAAGGATTGATGGAAGAAAAGATGAATAGAGAAGTAAGAATGGACATGGAAGGAGATAAATTTTTTTTTATATATCTATTTAATAAAATATAAAAGAATGAATAAAAATAATTTTTTTATATTTAAAATAAAAAATGAATGAAAGAAGGATCGATTACATTATTTTTCAATTAAAATATTATTATTATCAATTTATAATATTTATATTAAAAAATAAATAATATATAAATTTTTTTAATCATTATAATATATAATTATATAAAAATTATTAATTTATAATTAATTAACTAATAATTTAATTTAAATAGTTAATTAATATTATACAAATAATTAATTAAAAATAATAAATAAAAAAATATAAGATAATTTTAATTAAAAAGTAATTTTAATTATTTAATTAAAATTATTAAAATTAAAATAATATAAATAAAATATTATAATTTTATTAAAAAATTAATTAAAAATAATTTTATCAATATAAAAATTTATCCAACAATACCTACTCATTTTTTTTTTTACCCTCTCAACTCGAGAGGGTGTATATATATTAGTGAGTCAGGTAGTTGGATAGCTTTTTTTCTTATTTATTTTTTTATAATTTTTAAATAAATTTATTTATTTATCTAATTTCATTCATCTATTTTTTTTATAATTCTAGTAAAATATAAAAATAATTTTTTATTTTCTCCTCCCTATTTTTATCGGTTTCAAACTTTCGATTATTTATTTTAAAATTAAAGAAAAAAATAAAAACTCTGGCAGCCGCCGTTCGCTTTCTGCCCCCGCTTTCACTTTAGTGTTGGCTTCGACCTTCCCAACATGCCCCTGGCGAATCCCAACCGTCTGGACACCGTACCATCCCGTTATTCTGTCTCATGGTGGGCTGCAGCTCGTCTCGACTTGGTGTCTTTTCCGTGCCCCATTCCGGATCATCTTTAGCAGGGAATTTTCCTTCCTAAAGTCGGCACGTGGTTGTCCATTTCCCAAGTAATAAGCTTTGGAGCATGGTTGTCAAACCGACATGCGGGTTACCTGACGCTAGT
The DNA here is from genome assembly GCF_000442705.2 of Elaeis guineensis. Classification (NCBI taxonomy): domain Eukaryota; kingdom Viridiplantae; phylum Streptophyta; class Magnoliopsida; order Arecales; family Arecaceae; genus Elaeis; species Elaeis guineensis. The sequence goes on along the minus strand of NC_025997.2, from coordinate 125,101,831 downwards.
TCCGCGACGTAACGGCTCGGACGTGGCTCAGGGACTGCTCCAGGGCCGTCCAATCGACGATGGACGGGTATAAAGAAGATAAGGACCACAGGGGAGGGGAGGGCCGTTTTGGGAGTGACGCGGAGGGTTATACAGGGATGGATTTGACGTGGGGGAGACGCGGGAGAGCGGAGACAGGGCCCGCGAGCGAGCCACTTGACGGTGGTCCCCGGGGGAGTTGAGTCCACCTAGTTTGTGCTTGCCAGCTCAGCACATTGGATGCCTCCGATAAGAAATAACTGGAAGAAGCTAATGCTTTCTATCTCTTGTCCTTCAGCATCCCCGCAATCTACAGACCGCCCCTCAACTCAAAAGTTTTGAAATTGAATCCATGGCAAAGAGGAAATTCGTTAAGATTGTTTTGTTTGATCTTTTCTTGAAAATTTGTGAAGTTTAATTAAAACTAATATAGTTTCAATGTGTATATAGATAGATAGATAGATAGAGAAAGAGGAGAGAGAAAAAAATTTTAAAAAAGATAATGCAAGAAAATATTATAGGGTATTGTCCAATCATGTTATCTACAACAGTTTATAGATTAAAGATGCAAAGGCATGTCATGATTCAATAATTCCTCACGAAGGTTGTTGATCTCTCATGAATTATGTTACAATCAGCAATCTCTCATGAATCATGTCTATCCCCCCTGCCTACAGTTCCTTGTGAATTATGACTTAATCCCCTTTATCCATATCAACTCGGTAATTGACAATTAATGAAAATACATGTTGAAAATAAAAATAAGTTTAGATGATTGAGTTGGGTTATAAAAAATATCAAAAGATAAATAATATTTATTTTTTTAAGAATATAATATGGTTTCAATTTATAGAGATGCTATATGTCCTGTCAAAATATATCCTATACAAAGTTAGCAGTAGCAAACCAAAAGATTGGCATGGCACGTTTAACACCATCTAGTGACCCCTTCAAGGACCACACTAATCCTCTGACAAATTGTATCATTCCCAATTTTGATATATATAGTCATGAGGAATTAACAAAGTACTTGAACAAAACCCTACATAAAGAGAAGCACAGGACCTGCGAGATGCATGGAGATAGATTACATGTTTTGGATTAAAAATTAAACTTACCAAAAAATATAATTTATTAAGTACAATAATTTTGCAAATAGAATGGGTGATCGAGAATATGATGAATTTGTTGAGAAAAATATCTCAATATTTGATCTACAATAAGCCAAGAACGAGATCCAGGATGACGAACGGAATCCAACGAGCCCAAGAACAGTCCAAACGGAGTCCAGACGGTGAAGATATGTACGAAAGAAGTTCGAGATAAGATGATACTGCCCACAGGACATTGGAGGGGGCCCACAGGCTGATGCAGATCGACGGCGGTGCGGGCCAGACCCGGCAATGTGCTGGCGTTGGGCCGGCAGTGTGCTGGCATTGGGCCGGCAGTGCATCAAGGCCGGCCCAAGCATGCGCGCAACCCACACGCACGCCTGTGTGTTGCGGTCCACCGTGGATCGGAGGTTTAGCACGGTCTACCAGCCGCGCGTGGACTGGATGGTGGGGATTCATCAAGCATGTGATTTGACGGCCTAGCGGAGTGCATGATCCAACAACCCAAAGAGCCACCAGTTGGGATAGAACGGCTAAGGCAAATTCGGATTTGATCAGGACTATAGGGGCTATGTTTTGGTGTGATCGGACGGCTGTGAACCGATCAATAAAGATCCAATGGCTACAATTCATGTCGACTGTAATTAGGAGATCAGAGGACTGATTCTGTGTGATCGGATGGCTCTGGTTCGAGCCGATCACGATCGGATGGTTCAAAATTGATCTAGGATTTGTTTTGGACTTGGTATCCTAGTGTAACACTGTTTTGATAATTCTGGAGGCTATATAGCTCCGATTGACGAGCCGTTTGCTGTATTGGATAGATGGTGATATTCAGATCATATAGAGAGGCTCCAAAAAAGATTTCAAAGAGCTTTTATAAAGAGTTTGAAATTTTTTATTGAGAGATCTTAGTACAAGAGTTGAGTGGTGAGTGTCTCTTGTTTGATTTTCTTTATCTCATAATAAAGCTTGTACACCTCGTGGAGATAGGCTTGAGACCAAACCATGTTATTTTAATTTATTCATAATATTTTTCTCTTTCTTTCTTCTTCTTCCTCCCTCAACAAGTGATATCAGGGTATAACAATTGGTATCAGAGCCTAATTACCGTGGATAAGTGGTACCAGACAATCCAGACAGAGATGGTGTTGATTGAGATTGAAAATGGAGAAAATAAGCATAATCAAGATAGAGATCAATCAGTTTGACAGAGAGAGTAATTTCTTCTTGTGGTAAGCGAGGGTGAAAGACGTGTTCATCCAACACGGATTGATCAACACTTTCTTATACGAGAAGAAGCTGGACAACATGGAGAAGAAGACCTGAGAGCGACTACAGATACAGACGGTGAGTACCATATGCTTGTACCTGATGGATGAGATGATGATTCATGTACTTAACGAGATTTTTTCGATGGTGCTGTGGTCAAAGCTCGAGGAGTTGTATGTAGCGGTCCCTCGCCAACACTCTCTTCCTCTGAAGGCAGTTCTACCAAATACAGATTGATGAAAGACAAAGCGTGTAGAAGCATCTCAGCCACTTTCAGAAGATTCTCATTGATCTTCTCAATGTAAATGAGAAGGTTGAGGAGAAGACTAAAATATTAGTCTTGCTAGCATCGCTTCCTTCTTTGTATGAGTCCTTGATGACTGCTCTTCTAGTAGGGAAGAGCACCATCAAAATAGATGAGATCACCATGGCGATTCTCCAGAATGAGGTTCTCAAGCAGAAAAACTAGATTTCGAGTTCAAATGGTGGCAGCTCAGCTTTGATGATTTTTGGAGGAGCAGATGGAGCGGCAGAGGATCGCAAGAAGGATGATCCAGGTCCAAGATAAGGGACTCCAGCAAGATCAGATGCTACCGGTGTGATGAGTTGAAATATCGTGTCAGAGATTGCCCTCAACTCATAGATCGAACGAGGGCTACTGCAGCGACAGCTAGTAGCGAGTCGAAGGATAATGTCCTATTGATATCTAATGAGGTATCTACTTCTTTCCGATAGTAGATTTTAGATTCTATATGCACCAATCATATATGTTACAGAGATGAGCTGTTTGACTTCTTGGAGGGCAGTAAGGGTACTGTTCATCTATCGGATGGATCGAACTATGTGATCAGAGGTATCAAAATGGTCAGCTGGAGAATACATGATGGTGCAGTGAGGAGATTGGATGAGGTCCAATATATATCCAATTTCAGACGAAATTTTATCTCACTGAGCAGACTGGATTCAAATAGCTACAGATAGATAACTGATGATAGAATTTTGAAAGTTTTGTGTGATAATAAGATTATTCTGGAGGGAGAGAAGAGGACGAGAGAACATTACTATCTGACGGAGAGTCTAGTGCGAGGTGGAGCTCCAGATGAAGATGGATCGGATATAAGATGCCAGACTCGAGAGGACGAGAGACGACATCACAGAATGAAGTTCCTATTAGATGTGTCCTAGAAGCCAATCATTGACTGACATATTTATAATTCTATGATCTATTTTTTATACTTGTAAAACTTTATTATGAATAAAGGGTATTTTTATTTTCAATCATGTTTATGTATCTATGATTTGTTCTAGAAATTAACAAAGATAATTTTGTATATTCTCAAGGTGCTAAGAATTTGAGATATATATCATTAGTGATTAATTTCTAAATACTTCTGATTGTAGGATCATCACGGAGAACAGTAATCAATCCATTTAAGATCAGTGCATGAATGACCTCTCTTATGGGCATATAAGTATCGAGTTTGTGGTAAATAGATATTGAGATGAGAGTACAGATGGTTGTTAGAGAACAACTTGAACAACTTGCACTGAGCATGACCAATATGAGAAACCACTTGGATGTCTACTCACTTGTCAGTGATCTTCTCGATGCTGTAGTAGTGTGAGTGGTTCTTTGACCAACGGTGTATTGGCTATTCACAGTGAGGCTACTGAGTTTGACTGCACGTTTCTTTGGTCCCTAATCATTCAGATCGTTGCTGTGTATGTTGGCTACAGTAGGTTCAAGTTCACTGTTAGAGTGAGATGCACTTAAATGGAATCTATCGATCTTGATAGAAAATAAGTAGTTCTATCCGATTAGCAAGATTAAGTTCAGAAAGTCTTCGACTGAAACAAGTGTGAATACTGAAAAAGAGTTTTCATAGGATTTATAAGTGAATTTGAGTTGAGCCAATCAGGCATATGACTGACGATGAGATTTGATAAATTTTTCATGACCTCTCTCAAGTCGGAACTCACGATAGAAGGACTGAATCACACGATAACTGCATCTAAGGGTTCAGATTTTTTTATTCTGTAGAGTTGCCACTAAATGCTGCTAGGTATCACTGATGAATTGTGAGAACTCACTAATATTTTTTTTTAGATTAATGATCCTTGTTGGATTGAGCTAGAATTATTTTGGTCCATCGAAAATAATTTCGATGATACTATGATGGAGATCACGGTATGTCTTACTACCAGACAGAATAGAACCTGAGTGGTCACATACAAAAATTTTTTTGACCTGATCAATGATTTGGATTAAAGTCAAATTATTAATTGAATTGATGATTTAAATTTTTTTTTAAGTATTACAGATTTAATAGCTGCTAATTGTTATCACAGGGACTTAATTGTAAATATTATAATTTAATTGGGACTGATTAAATTATAGATCAAATTTTAATTTATTTAAATTAAATTTAATTAATTAAATTTAATTTATTTTAATGCTAATTGGGTTTAATTATCTAAATCAAATTTAGATTTCAATCTTGATTAGATCAAGTTTTACGGCTTTTCGAATTTGACTCGATTTGAACTCAATTTAAACTCGATTTGGATCCAGTTTGAACTGAATTGCCTCTGACCTTTTGAGCCCAGGTTCTCTGGGTTTCTCTCTCCATTTGGCCAAATAAAAGAAGGGGTGGGCTGTGATTTTATCGCTGATTTTTTCTTGATGTGCGGGGGGGTTTTGGAGTTGGCGCCACCTAGTTTCTTAATTAGTTAGGACACCTATCTAGATAAGAATAGAGCCTAACTAATTCAAACTAATTCTAATATGATTAGAGTTAGTTTTTGGCATGGAATTAACCTCTTTCTTGTGCAACAAATATTTAAGAGGGCTTGTTGGCGTTGAGGGGTTTAATCCCTTATTTTGTGCACTACTTCTTTCTTATCGCTCCTTCCTCATCCATGCCAGCCAACTCCTCTTGTTCCCTCCCTTCCACGCCCCATTACTTCCTTCTTTAGATCTGATCTGAGACATTAGAAAGGCCTTAGAGAGAGAGAAAGAAAATCAAGAAAGTTTCTTGATTTTTCTTGATGGTTAGGATCAATCCCCAAAATCCTATACAAGGCTGCTTCAAGTAATATAAAGTAAAGGGCCCTGATCCAAGCCGAAGAACGAAGCCTGTAAGGGAGCTAGCACCTCGAGAATTTTAGAGTTCTGATCGAAACATCTTCGTATGGATACCAACAGAGATCGGATGCTTGTATGGCTCCGACAGCAACCCCAGACATCCGTAGGATCCGATCTGAAGAAGAAAGAGGGAAAAGCGTCAGGTATAACTTCTTGCTTTGTCATTTATGATTTGAGATCTCTGTAATTAATTTATTTATATATGTTAGACGATACTAGGATTGATTAAGATTGAAAATCTATATGTTTAGATCAGATTAAAAATTTTAAAGTCTGCTTCCGTTGTGGTTAATGTGACCGTACCGATCTATGCATACAAATCAATCTGCTTTCTAACAGTTCCTATTACGCAGGAGGCTTTTTCGAATAGATCTTTGATCAGAATGGATACAGTTCATGATAGAGGTAGGATCGAGCAGTCTGGCTCGACTCCCACATTTGCCTATCCATAAGATAGCAGGCGTTCCCTAGGGCATGAGGGCAAGATGGATCATAGGCTCTCAGAGACAGATGGATGCCAAACATCGAGTCGAGGTGGAGATTGTTGAGAAAAATATCTCAAGATTCAATCTACAATAAGTCAAAAACGAGATCTAGGATGATGAACGGAGTCCAACGAGTCTAAGAACAGTCCAAACAGAGTCCAAACAGCGAAGATACGCGTGAAAAAAGCTCGAAAAGAGATGGTACAGCCCACGAGCCATCGGAGGGGGTCCACGAACCGACACAGGCCGACGATGGTGCGGGCTAGGCCCGACAGCATGCTGGCACTGGGCCAGTAGCATGCTAGGCTAGTCCAGGCACGCACGTGGCCCACACGCACTCTTGGGTATCGCGATCCACCGTGGATCAGAGGTTTGGCGCGATCTACCAGCCACACGTGGATCAGATGGTGGGGATTCATCGAGCACGCAATCTAAAGGCCTAGTGGAGTGTGTGATCCGATGGCCCAATGAGCCATCGATCAGGATCAGATGGCTGAGGCAAATCCAGGTTTGATCAGGACTGTGGGGGCTGTGTTTTGGAGTGATCGGATGGCTGTGAGCCGATCTGGCAAAGATTCGATGGACACAATTCATGTCGACTGTGATCAAGAGATTAGAGGGCTGATTCTACGTGATCGGATAGCTCTGGTTCAAGCCGATCACGATCAAACGGTTCATAATTGATCTAGGGTTTGTTTTGGACTCGGCATCCTAGTGTAACACTATTTTGATGATTCTGGAGACTATATAGTTCCAATTGACAAGCTATTTATTACATTGGATAGCTGGTGATATCCTGATCGTGCAGAGAGACTTCAAGAGAGATTTTAGAGAGATTTTGTGAGAATTTTGGAACATCTTATTGAGAGATCTTTGTATAAAGATTGAGTAGTGAGTTTCTTTTGTATTTGTTTGATTTTTTTCTCTTACAGTGAAACTTGCACACCCTATAGAAGTAGACTTAAGGCCAATCTACATTATCTGGATTTGTTTATGATATTTATTTGTTGCTCCTAGATTGATTTTGATGACTACAAAACAGTTGGAAGGGATACAAATAATTTTTATGTGAAAAAGACCTTATGCTCTACAGGGGCAAAATCGTAATTTCATCAAAACTCTGATTTAATAACATCATCGTGTAGAACAAATGATATGTAATCTATTGGTGAAAGTTTCATGGTTTTTGGACTTATATTTTTGGAGTTATGAAGGTTTGAAGTTCATGAGTCGACTCATGAGTCAACTCATGAAACTATGAGCTGATTGGCACGCAAAGATTAGCCATGGCACGCTGGTTTTCTGGCTTGGCACGACCTGTGAGTCGACTCATGAGTCGACCTCTGCTGTTTTGGGCCAAGAAAATCCAGAAACCCAATCTCTGGACTTTGCAACAGAGGTCGACTCATGAGTCGACCCCTGAGGCATGAGTCGACTCATGAGTCGACTCATATGTCGGGATTTGCCTGTAACGGCTAGTTTTTGGTCAGATTTGGTTGCTTTTTAATGCTGCTTTTTGTGCTCTAACGGCTCTTTTTCTGTCTAGTTTGTTTTTTCTTGTCTCTTAAGGCTATAAAGGTTTCAAAAGGTGGAAAACAAAAACAAGAGAGATCCAAATATCCAAGAGGCATTCAAGTGATTTGAAAAGAGAAAATCAAGAGCATTCAAGAGGGCATTCAAGTGCATTCAAGAGAGAGTTTTCTCAAGCCAACTTCTCAACCTCATTCAAGAGCTCATTTACAGCCTTCAAGAAGCCTTCAATCAAGCTCACCAACTCCTCAAGCATTTACTTCATCTCTCATCCACTTTGAGGAAATCCAAGAAGGGCTTCTTCATTTGAGTAAAGCGTATTTATTGTTATATTCGCTCACTTAAGGAGCTATTCTTGTACTTATTTGTGCTCTAAACTGATTTTATCTTGTGAGCAATTGTTTTTGTTTTGGAGGGTTTCCAAAACAAGAAAAGGTTGATCCGAACCTGAAATCGGAGTGTATTGGGTCGGCTTGTACCCGGGAAACAAGTGGACTAGCTTGGGATAGCTAGTGTCGGAGTTTCCGACGGTTGTATTCGGGTTGAATACAAAGTATAGTGGATTGGAATTCCCAAGTAGGAGCTTGGAGAGTGGATGTAGGTGCAAGGTTGGCACCGAACCACTATAAATCATTGTGTTTGTGGCATGCTTTATTGTTTCTCTTTAATTCTCCATTATATCCTTGCATTCTTGTTTTAAGTAATTAATCTCAAACCAAAGTCTCTCTCTTCATTCATCAAGCTTTTGATATATAATTTTTACAAGTAATTAGTTAAGCCTAAAATTTTTAAAACCCAATTCACCCCCCCTCTTGGGTTGCATAGCTGGGCAACAAGTGGTATCAGAGCCCGGTGCTCTAGCCCTTCTTTGATCTAACAATCAAAGAGCCAAAGTTCTATGGCAACCCACGTCGGCACTTCTCTAGCCGAGGGGCAATCTACCAACCGACCTCCACTTTTCAATAGGTCTAACTACACCTATTGGAAAGCTCGGATGAAGATTTTCATACAAGCACTAGACTATGATATGTGGAGTATCATAGTGAACGGTCCACACACACCCACCAAAATAATAGATGGTGTGGAGTCAACCAAACCCGAAAGAGAATGGGATGAGGTTGATAAGAAATTGGCACAGTTAAATGCTAAAGCTATGAATGTTCTTTACTGTTCACTTGATGCAAATGAATTTAATCGCATTTCTACCTGTGCATCTGCTAAAGAAATATGGGATAGGTTAGAAGTAACCCATGAGGGAACAAATCAAGTAAAGGAGTCTAAAATAAACATGCTTGTACATAAATATGAGTTATTTAAAATGGAGCATGATGAGTCCATAACTGCTATGTTTACTCGCTTTACTGATATAATTAATGGTTTGAAGAGTCTTGGCAAATCTTATACTAACAGTGAACTTGTAAGGAAGATTCTCAGGTCATTGCCAAGAACCTGGGAAGCCAAGGTGACTGCTATCCAAGAAGCAAAGGACTTAAACACTCTACCTCTAGAAGAGCTTCTTGGATCCTTGATGACTCACGAGCTTAGCATGAAGCAACATCAAGAGGATGAAGTCAAAAAGAAGAGAACCATTGCCCTCAAATCCACAGCCTCTCCTGATGAAGAAACTGACGATACAGAAGATGAAGAACAGGATGAAGAAATGGCACTCATCACCCGAAGATTCAAGAAGTTCCTAAGAAAGAGGAAACAGGGGATGAGAAAGAGACCTTTCACAAAAGGGGAACAAAGCAAAGAGAAAGAAAAAGATCAACCCCTTATATGCTATGAGTGCAAGAAGCCGGGGCATTTCAAATCCGAATGTCCACAATTGAAGAAAGGTCCCAAAAAGTTCAAAAAGAAGGCAATGATGACCACATGGAGTGCGAGCGACGACTCAAGCTCCGATGAGGAGACCTCAACAGAACAAGCCAACCTGTGCCTTATGGCACACGATAATGAGGTAATTTCTGAAAACCCTAGTGATTTTACTTTTGAAGAATTGCATGAAGCCTTCAATGATTTAATTGATGAATTGAAGAAACTAGGAATGAAAAACAAAGAACTAAAACTGAAAAATCAGTCTTTAGTAAAACAAGCAGAAAATCTTTCAGTTGAAAAATCTACTTTGCTTCAAGAGAACCAAAGCCTAAAGAATGATATTAATAAGCTGAAACCTATAGTAGATAAATTCACCTTAAGTTCAAACAAACTAAATATGATTCTTGAAAATCAAAAGGCCGTATATGATAAGGCCGGACTTGGCTATAACCCCTTAAAGAAACAAAAATTTCTGAAAAATATTTATGTAAATTATTCAAGTAACAAGCCTACCAATACTACTTGTTTTAAATGTGGTAGAACAGGGCATAAATCTTACACTTGTGCAAACATAACTGTAAAAAAAATATGGGTTCCAAAAGGAACCATCTTGACTAACCAAAAAGGACCCAAGAAAGCTTGGGTATCTAAAACAAAAACTTGATATTTGTTTGCAGGTGTGTCTAGCATCCCATGGAGAAAACAGGAAATGGTATCTGGACAGTGGATGCTCGAGACACATGACTGGTGATGAATCACAATTCATCACGCTTGATGCTAAGGATGGAGGGATGGTCACCTTTGGAGATAATGGCAAAGGAAAGATCATCGGGATAGGTAACATTGGTATCACTCCCTCCAAATATATTGAAAATGTTTTGTTAGTTAAAGGTTTAAAGCATAACTTACTTAGCATTAGTCAATTTTGTGATAAAGGGTATAAAGTAGTTTTTGAATCATCTGTTTGTATTGTGACTAGTCCTGTTAATGATGGCATCAAATTTTTAGGACATAGACATGGCAATGTTTATATGGTAGATCTAAATGATTTAGCCAAATTAGACATGCAATGCCTAGTATCCTTAAATGCTAAAGTTAATGAGACTAGTTGGCTTTGGCATCGTAGACTTGCTCACATTAGCATGCATTCTCTTTCAAAATTAATTAAGAAAGAATTAGTTAATGGCTTGCCTAAACTGAATTTTGAAAAAGATAGGATTTGTGATGCATGTCAATTAGGTAAGCAAACTAGAGTTTCATTTAAATCCAAAAATATTGTTTCAACTTCTAGACCATTAGAGCTTTTGCATATAGATTTATTTGGACCAACTAGAACCACAAGTCTAGGAGGAAAACGATATGGTTTTGTAATAATAGATGATTATTCACGTTTTACTTGGGTTTTCTTTTTGGCACACAAAGATGAAACTTTTCATATTTTCACTAAATTTCATCGAAAAGTCACTAATGAAAAAGGATTTTCAATTCAAAATATTAGAAGTGACCATGGAACTGAATTTGAAAATCAAGACTTTGAAAAATTTTGTGATGAGAATGGAATCGGCCATAACTTCTCTGCTCCTAGAACACCCCAACAAAATGGGGTAGTTGAAAGGAAAAACAGAACCTTAGAAGAAATGGCCCGTACCATGCTTTGTGAAAGCAACCTTCCAAGATATTTTTGGGCGGAAGCTATTAACACAGCATGTTACATTCTAAATCGTGCTTTAATTAGACAATTTTTTAAGAAAACCCCCTATGAACTTTGGAAAGGAAGAAAACCAAATATTGCATATTTTCATGTTTTTGGTTGCCAATGTTTTGTATTAAATAATGGTAAGGAAAGACTTGGTAAATTTGATGCAAAATCAGATGAAGCAATCTTTCTGGGTTACTCCTCTACTAGTAAAGCTTTTAGAGTTTTTAATAAAAGAACTTTAGTAGTTGAGGACTCCATTCATGTTGTCTTTGATGAATCTAACGATCTTCCTTCAAGGAAGAATGAGGGTGTTGATGATGCAGATCCATTAATAGAAGGTATGAAGGAGATCACTCTGAAAGATTCAGCCACTCCAGAGGACAAGGAACAAGAAGACAAACAAGATGAGATAGGTGAGGAAATTCAAGAACAACCTCAAGGTACAAATGACCTACCCAAGGAATGGAGGTATGTTCACAACCACCCTAAGGAGTTAATTATTGGTGATCCTATGCATGGTGTAAAAACTCGCTCTTCACTTAGAGATGTGTTTAATCATTGTGCTTTTGTATCTCATTTTGAACCTAAAACTATTGAAGAAGCTGAAAAAGATCATAATTGGATTAATGCAATGCAAGAGGAACTTAATCAATTTGAAAGAAATAATGTTTGGACTTTGGTTTCAAGACCTAAAAACTGTTCAATAATTGGCACAAAATGGGTCTTTAGAAACAAATTAGATGAGCATGGTAATGTAATTAGAAATAAAGCAAGATTGGTTGCTAAAGGATATAATCAAGAAGAAGGGATTGATTTTGATGAAACCTTTGCACCAGTAGCTAGATTAGAAGCCATTAGACTTCTACTTGCATATGCTTGCTTTATGAAATTCAAATTATTTCAAATGGATGTTAAAAGTGCATTTTTAAATGAATTTATTGCTGAAGAAGTTTATGTAGAACAACCCCCTGGATTTGAAAATCATGCCTTTCCTAATCATGTCTTTAAATTAAATAAGGCATTATATGGATTAAAACAAGCACCTAGAGCATGGTATGATAGACTAAGCAAATTTTTACTAAGTAATGGTTTTTCAAGAGGTAATGTAGATACAACCCTCTTTATCAAAAAAAATCAAAATGATATGTTAGTTATACAAATTTATGTTGATGACATAATTTTTGGGTCTACTAATGAATCCCTTTGTCAAGACTTTGCTAAGCTTATGCAGGGAGAGTTCGAGATGAGCATGATGGGAGAACTCACCTACTTCCTCGGACTCCAGATCAAACAATCAAAAGAGAGAATCTCCATCACCCAAAGCAAGTACACCAAGGAATTACTCAAAAGATTTAGAATGGAGAACTCCAAACCCATTGGCACACCAATGAGTCCCTCATGTAAGCTTGACAAGGATGATGAAGGTAAATGTGTAGACTTAAAATACTATAGAGGCATGATTGGATCATTATTATATTTAACTGCAAGTAGGCCTGATATCATGTTTAGTGTTTGTTTATGTGCTAGATATCAATCTAATCCTAAAGAATCTCATTTGAATGCTGTTAAAAGAATCCTTAGATACTTAAATGGTACTCAAACTTTAGGGTTATGGTACTCTAAGGACTCACAAATAGATTTATTAGGATATTCTGATGCTGACTTTGCTGGATATAAACTAGATAGAAAAAGCACAAGTGAAACTTGTCAATTTTTTGGAGTTAACCTAATCTCATGGTTTAGCAAGAAACAAAATTCGGTAGCACTGTCTACGGCTGAGGCCGAATACATTGCAGCCGGAAGTTGTTGTGCTCAAATCTTGTGGATTAAGCAACAACTCGAAGACTTTGGAATTAAACTTAATGAAATACCAATAAAGTGTGACAACACAAGTGCCATAGATCTATCTAAAAATCCTATTCAACACTCAAGATCCAAACATATTGAAATAAGACATCACTTCATAAGAGAACATGTTCAAAACAAAAATATAATTCTTGAATATGTTTGCACCGAAAATTAATTAGCTGATATCTTTACAAAGGCCCTTAGTGAGGATAGATTCTGTGAAATTAGGAGAAATCTAGGAATTCTTGATCCATTTGCCTGAATTATTTTTCAAATTCCAATGATTTATGGTCAAAATCTCCTAAGAGCTCAATTTCCAACACCTTTCTTGGTCCCAAAATCTCAAGTTTTTCATTCTAAAAACTCATCTTAGAGCTAAACTCCTTCTCCCCAAAATTCAAATTTTTCTGGAATTTATTCACATTTTTTCTGATTTTCTGAACTTCATGAGTCGACCCCCATGAGTCGACTCAATGGCAAACTTGTAATTCCCAGCAACTTCCAACGGGCTGAAGGGTTTATATGTTGAATTACTGTTCATGAGCCGACCCTCACGCTCGTCTTCCTCCTTCCGAAATCCATTCTCCCTTCTCCCATTTGCTCCATTTCCTAGGCTTGAGCTAGTGGAACTCCTCCCGCCTCCTCTCCACCGCAAATAGCCACTCCGGGAAAGGTTCTTTTGTGACCTCTTCCCTTGTTCTTCACGGTTGGAGCGTGCCCTAGCACTCCACCGTCCCTCTCAAATCCACTCATTCTCTCCTCCAAAACCTCAAATCACTCTCTTATAATCCTTCCTCCACTCCTTCACTTGCTCCTCAAGTCTCCTCGCCTGCTATTGAAGAGGGTATGGCACCAAAAATGAAACTTCCCCAAAGGAGAAAGTCTGTCCGGGAACTTGAAGAAAGTGTCAGAAGGAAAAGACAAGCGGCACAGTCCACCTCTGCTCCCGTTCCAGATTCAGTTCAAGGTCCTTCACAGTCTTCTCAAACTCCCAGTAAGAACCCTCTCTCAGATAGAAAAGTAGAAACCGGGAAAAACATTGACTTCCGGTTCTTTGAAAGTGAGGGATTTTCTTTAGCAAGTAAGATCAAAACTCAGGGATGGAGCTTTTACTGTTTACTCAAAGAAGTCACCTTTGTTGACCTTGTTAGGGAGTTTTATCAGAATCTTATTTATGGAAATGGGTCTGTAACTTCAACTGTGAAAGGGATTGATATCTGTCTGGATCCTGTCATTTTAGGGGAGATTTTACACTTACCTAGTGAAGGTTATGCATACATGGAACTCCCCGTGAAAGAAGAAGGTATAAGTGTTATATTTGGAGGAACCTACCAAGGAAATTTGAATAAACTAGAGGCCAAGATTTTACCTATAGAAATGAGAATCTTACATCAAATGGTCACAAAACTTTTCTTCCCTAGGAGTGGTAGGCACGATCTTCTGTCAGGCAGGGACATATGCATTATGTTTCACATTATCACAGAAACCCCCCTAAACCTCCCAGCACTTATGATAGAGGCCATGAGAGAGACTCTGAACAGATCTAAGGCACATTTGCCTTATGGTATGGCCCTGACTAGAGTTTTCAGGAGGTTTGGAGTTAGTTGTGAGGGGGAGGCTCCCACCAAACTGTCTCATGTTGATACCTTCAATTTTCACACCTTGCATCGAATGGGGTTCACAAAAAGTGGTGGTGGTTGGATCAGGGGAGCTGAAGAGAGAACAGAAGAAAGAGCAGAAGAGAGAGCAGAAGAAAGAGCTGAGGATACAGCAGAAGTCAGAGCTGAAGAAGAAGAAGGTCCATCATCTCCTGTTCATGGCTTCAGGGCAGCTTCACCAGATATACAGTTCTTTCCGGATCCAGAGGCTGGCCCTTCTGAGTTTACCAGGATACCCACACCTGTGCATCAGCCAGAGAGCAGAGCACCTCCGCCAGAGTTCACACTGTCCGATTATCAGATTGAGCGGATTGCACAGCGTATGGTCTCTTTGATGTCGAGTCAGATGAGCAGTACTTCATTTGTACCAGGAGCTACTTCTACTGATCAGACTTTGACTCCCCACATCTCCACAGTATATCAGATGATGGCAGATCAGTCCATGAGGATTCAGCAGCTTGAGGACACTGTTCTGAGATTGACTGGCAGAGTTCTCGAGTTACAGGGGCAGATCTTCGATTTGGCACACCCTCAGCCTCAGGAGTCTTCGATTGAGGTCACTGATCTCACTGCAGAGGCCGGCAGACTCAGAGGAGCTCTTGAGGGCGGTTATGAGTTACTGAGGAAGGAGATCAGAGGATCAAGTGAGCAAGCTACTACTCAGTTCACTGCACTTCTCCAGGCTGTCTCCAGGGCACTGACTGTACTTGACTCCATCAGACTTACCCTTTCAGTTCAGTCCCTAGCTTCTCAGCGTTCTCAGCCACCCAGTTCCTCCCGTTCGCCTGCTCGTGCCAGTTCTTCCTCTCGTGCCAGAGGCAGACGGGGTCGAGGACGCATCTCAGATCCAGATCCATCTGATCCTTATCACATTTCTGATGATTCTGATCATTGATCATTTCTAGATCCTAGGTTTTAGTATTTAGTCCTCTCTAGGATCTGTATTTTTGGGGCCATGTATTGACATGAGCTAGTTGACTTTGTATGTTACTTTTTATGTTACAATCTATGTACTGAAACAATTATGGCTTTACCTTTGGAATGATGATTATCTTACTTTGGTCATATATTCTCTTTTGTGAAATATTGTCTTCTCTTTATGGTATTATCATTTTATGATTGCTGTTAATAGTTGCTTCATTAAGGGGGAGCAAACCCTACAAAAAAAAATTTAATTAATGCTTCAGAAAAAGGACTTAACCTTGTTTGATGATGTCAAAAAGGGGGAGAAATTAAACACAAAGAAATCCATCAAAAGCAAACACTACAACTTATGAGAAATTAATACATTGACAATTTTAAGTACAAATGCTAAATATACTGCAAATAAGTACCTTTTAAAATTACTTATACTCTAATTTGCTGTAAACCATTGAATATGCTTTGATAGGCTTTGAAATTTCAAGCCTACTCTGATATATTGAATACATTGCTCTAATACTTTGACAATTTTACTACTCCGATACAATTACTCAATTTTACTCTGATACATTGAAAAACTGTTTTTATTACTCTGATACTTTGCAAAATTTTTCTCTGATACTTTGTAAAATTGTTTTTCCTATACTGATACATTGCAGGATTTTCATTTCTCTTGCTCTGATACATCTTAAACTTAAATGATCTATTACTCTTTCCAAATCAACTATTCAATATGCTTTGGCACACATGACTAGTTTTGAGAATTGAGAAAATTTTTCAAAATACAGTTTGCTCTGATAAAAAAAATCAAATTTTCTGCTCTTACACCAAAACAATAATCCAATGAGCATATCTTCCAATCTTTAAGCAAATGGGCAAACTACTTATGCATATAACCATTTGTTTCACATGCCAAAAGAATCATACTCTTTTCAAGCATATGCTTTTGAAATTCATGATTCATATAAATGCTTTTGTTCAAATATTTTGTCATCATCAAAAAGGGGGAGATTGTTGCTCCTAGATTGATTTTGATGACTACAAAACAGTTGGAAGGGATACAAATAATTTTTATGTGAAAAAGACCTTATGCTCTACAGGGGCAAAATCATAATTTTATCAAAACTCTGATTTAATAACATCATCGTGTAGAACAAATGATATGTAATCTATTGGTGAAAGTTTCATGATTTTTGGACTTATATTTTTGGAGTTATGAAGGTTTGAAGTTCATGAGTCGACTCATGAGTCAACTCATGAAACTATGAGCTGATTGGCACGCAAAGATTAGCCATGGCACGCTGGTTTTCTGGCTTGGCACGACCTGTGAGTCGACTCATGAGTCGACCCACAAGGCATGAGTCGACTCATGAGTCGACCTCTGCTGTTTTGGGCCAAGAAAATCCAGAAACCCAATCTCTGGACTTTGCAACAGAGGTCGACTCATGAGTCGACCCCTGAGGCATGAGTCGACTCATGAGTCGACTCATATGTCGGGATTTGCCTGTAACGGCTAGTTTTTGGCCAGATTTGGTTGCTTTTTAATGCTGCTTTTTGTGCTCTAACGGCTCTTTTTCTGCCTAGTTTGTTTTCCCTTGTCTCTTAAGGCTATAAAGGTTTCAAAAGGTGGAAAACAAAAACAAGAGAGATCCAAATATCCAAGAGGCATTCAAGTGATTTGAAAAGAGAAAATCAAGAGCATTCAAGAGGGCATTCAAGTGCATTCAAGAGAGAGTTTTCTCAAGCCAACTTCTCAACCTCATTCAAGAGCTCATTTACAGCCTTCAAGAAGCCTTCAATCAAGCTCACCAACTCCTCAAGCATTTACTTCATCTCTCATCCACTTTGAGGAAATCCAAGAAGGGCTTCTTCATTTGAGTAAAGCGTATTTATTGTTATATTCGCTCACTTAAGGAGCTATTCTTGTACTTATTTGTGCTCTAAACTGATTTTATCTTGTGAGCAATTGTTTTTGTTTTGGAGGGTTTCCAAAACAAGGAAAGGTTGATCCGAACCTGAAATCGGAGTGTATTGGGTCAGCTTGTACCCGGGAAACAAGTGGACTAGCTTGGGATAGCTAGTGTCGGAGTTTCCGACGGTTGTATTCGGGTTGAATACAAAGTATAGTGGATTGGAATTCCCAAGTAGGAGCTTGGGGAGTGGATGTAGGTGCAAGGTTGGCACCGAACCACTATAAATCATTGTGTTTGTGGCATGCTTTATTGTTTCTCTTTAATTCTCCATTATATCCTTGCATTCTTGTTTTAAGTAATTAATCTCAAACCAAAGTCTCTCTCTTCATTCATCAAGCTTTTGATATATAATTTTTACAAGTAATTAGTTAAGCCTAAAATTTTTAAAACCCAATTCACCCCCCCTCTTGGGTTGCATAGCTGGGCAACATTATTTTTTCTCTTTCTTTTTTTTTTCTCCCTCAATAAGTGGTATCGGGGCACAACAAAATTAATCTCATTTGGATTTAATTTGACCCAAGATTTATATCCTTAGATTAGCTACTCTTTGGATTCAATTAAGATTAAATTTGCTTACTCCATATTAGGCACTACATTTTCTGAAAAGATTTGCTTTTGTATGGTTCTAATGATATATTTATGTCAACGGTATGCCTAAGATTTAAAACCAGTTGGCAGCTAAATACTCTTATAATATTTTTTAATTCACAATATAATTGGAAAGCACTATATTAGTTTGTTGATTTTCTCACCTTAAATGTACTGCCAAAACACACCCTTGGCTCTATATGCCAATATAAAGTTCACATTCTACAAACTAATATAAATGTGATATAGCATGGCATGTCATGATTCAAGGCCCCTCCATGAGCCATGCTAACTCTCTCATAACTTGTTCCCCCACTTTTTGAAGTAAATATTCGTTGCAACGGTGATACTATATCAAATTTATAACAAACCAATCAAAAGTCGGAAATCGATAGGAACAGTGTGAGGTATCATCATGAAAATCGATGAAATACATGGTAATTAATGAAATATAAGCGTTCTCATTGACTTGTTACAAGTTTGACATGGTACCACCATTGCAACAAATAGTTATTCCACTCTTTGGACATTATTAGGAGAAATTGATGAAGTGCTTGAACAGAACTCTATAGTAAATATGTATGCAAGCATAAACAGCACGCATGCACTATGCAAATTTAACCTTATTCCTATATCTTTAGTTACCAATATTACTATGATCATACGGACAAATCAGTTATTATAGGTAATTGTACTCGGTAACGCACTGTCAACTTGATGTTTCCTTGAAATCTCTATGACGAGTCTACTAAAGATTATAATTAACAAAAAGGAAGAACCTATAACTTTTTTATAGCTTAAAGATAGAATAATGGGACAAATTCCAACGATTGATGCAATAACATGTGGATCTGCAATATTCCACTATCTGCTTGCCGCTAACATACATACACGCACACACACTCATACACATGATAATGATGAGAATTTTTTTATTGAGAGAGAGTGCTGATCATTATCTTGATTGACATGAACTATGAATATTTAAATAAAGCCTAAAGACAAAGCAAAGATAGTCTAAAGTATTTCGATGCAAAGCCAATTTGCATTATTAAATGATAATCTTGTTGGTTCACTTGGCAAAGAGTTTGGAGTAATCCTTTTATGCTTGATTCGATTTGATATATTACAATTTCTTAAAAGAGCATTCAAACTGACATTTCTCATGGAGACGAGGGAAGCTCTAAGGAGACTTTCTGCTTGACATGATGCTCCCAACACTGACCTCACTTTGAGTGGAAACATGGCAGCATGTTTGGTTTTTCTGATTTGCCACACAGCAAAGCTAGGCGTAACACGTTGACAAAAGACAGTGACATTATTACTTAGAAAGACCATCAGTAGTCAAACATCTAATGATGGATTAACCCAACCTTTGAGGGCTTTCAGAAGGTTTATTATTTAGCACATTCCTTAAGTAATGTTCATGTATTGATTGCACAAAGTATCCACGGATGTTCTAATAGAGTGTTATGGCTGCGTAACGCCTCACTCTTAAACACCACATCAACACTACTGCAAACAATACACAATTTGCACAAACATGTTTTGTTTTGAAAAAAAAAAAAAAGATTGCCTTTTTCACTCATTGAGAAAGGATGGAATATTACCACTACACATTACCAAATGATAAAATTTAAAAAAAATTATACGAATATCTCCTCGAGTTTACCTCAATTTCATTTACACCCTCTTAAGTTTAAAATATTTCAATTTGATCTTTTAAATTATCTAAGTATATCAATGTGCTCTTCCGTCCATTTAAATGATAACGTCATTATATTGCCCTTCGAAAAGTCAGAAATACCCATCTTTTTCTTCAGGTGCTCCAAAAGATATTTCAGTCTTTTTACTATGGATATATTATAATTAAATTTGACTTAAAACTATAATTATTTTATAATTAAATTATTTTTTTAAAAAAATCCGATGGCGTGGACGAAGGGCAGAGCAGCAGAGGCTCGTGTCGCCCATTTTTTCTCCTCTCTCTCCCTCACGACCCCTCCTTCCCTCCCGCGACCGCGCCATCGCCCATCTCCACCCCCCTGTCGCCCCTCTTTAGCGCAGCCCCTCCCTCGACCCTCACAAAACTCCACCCCCCACTCCGCCCTCCCCCGACCCCACGTGAACCCCCTACCTCCGCCCTCCTCCGACCCTCATGAAACCCCCACCTCTCCCACTTCGTCCTCCTCTGGCCCCGACATGAACCGCCCCCCACCCCCTCCTCTGGCCCCGGTACGACCCCCCTTCGCCCCTCATCCGGCTCCGACATGACACTCCCCCTCCTAGCTCCGGCGTGAACCACCCACCACCCCTCCGCCCTTCTCTGACTCCAGCGTGAACCGCCCACCACCCCTCCCTTCTCTGGCTCCAGCGTGAACCACCCACCACCCCTCCGCCCTCTCTCGGCCCTCGCGAAACCCTCACCCCCCCTCCACTCTCCTCTGGCCTCAGTGTGAACCGCCCCCTACCCCCTCTGCCCTCCCTTGGCCCTTGCGAAACCCCCAACCCCCCTCCGCCCTTCTCTGGCCCCGACGTGAACTGCTCCCCACTCCACCCCGGCCCCCCGCCCTCAGGCCTGCGACAGCCCCTCCTCGCCCCACGATAGCATCCCCCCTTCTCCCCTTCTCTTCTCTTCTTCTCCTCACTGCCACACTGCCATCGACACCACAGAACCCCCTCCTGTGATAGCCCCACCCTTCTGGCCCCCCGGCTGTGATAGCTGCCCCCCATCGCCCTCGACTGGCGTCAAGAAGATGACGGCGGCCCGTCGATTGGCTGATTTCTAGCCACCGTCGGTTGGATTTTGCGGAAAAGGGTACCGGAGGGGGTGTAAGTGAAATTAAGGTAAACTTAAGGAGATGTCCATATAATTTTCTCCAATTAAAATCATGGGTAATTTTGCGATTTCAAAAAAATAATGCATCATGTGAGGGTCATGTGACGGCATTCCATTAACAGAGATGGATGGAAGGGGCACATTGATACAGTTCGATAATTTGAAGAGTCTAATTGAGACGTTTTAAACTTGAGAGGGTGTAAGTGAAATTGAGGTAAACTTGAGGGGGTGTCCATATAATTTTTTCTAAAATTTAAAGAGATCCCCTCTTACTTTGATAAATTTAAGTGTATGATAAATATCTCCCTACTCCTTAACTAGGGTACAAGCTCTAACAAAATACGAATGAGTTGGCTATTATGTCATTACTGAAATCATCTGCAGGATTTGGACTAGATTAGGCTTAGTGGTAAAGCTGCTTGTACCACCTATCCAGCGTTGCAACCAAGCTACACGGTTGTCAGCGTCCAACAGGTGTTAACCTAATATAAACCAATTGACAAGTTGCTTAATGAAACTTTCCTGCTTTTTTTCATACAGTTTTAGTTTCAAGTATGAAGTTAATTGCATGTTGTCCATATCTTCAGACATACACCATAAGAAATCCATGAGGGTGACACCGCCTGGTTCATTACGTATGTTATCTTACCATTATCAGAATTATATTGTCGACTACAATAGTCGATGAGGTATGCTTATCGATCCTTGATTAATTATATCTTTAACTAATTGATGGTTAGTTGATGTGACTGGGATGTGCTAACTCTCTATACTTTTTATTGTTATTTCAGTACAATGCGCAAGAAAAAATAAATTGATGGTTATGCATAAAGGTAAGAAATCCAGAATCATGAGTAGCGTTGAATCAAGGCCAGAGTGACAAAGGTGGCGCGAGGCGGGCTAGGTGAAAGCTTTTGACTAGCCTTGACCTTTTTGGAGGCCTCGTCTGGGGATGGTCTATCTGCCATCTTTAATGACTGCTGACCTCCATTACTTTGGGGAGCTCACAGAGCACCGCATCCTCTTGGACACCAATCGCTTGAAGCCATTGTGATCACCAAGTTTTTATGTTCTCCTTTAGCTAGTCATTTTCCCTTTTTAGTGTTCTCTGTGTGTGTGGGTGTGTTTAGTATTCCCTTGCAGCAAATTGGAAAGCAAGAAAAGAGGCCGTGCACTGTATGCCTTGAAAGCATGTTTGCGGTGTATACAGTGAGTGGATCTCCTTTGGCTATCTGCCTTTAGTTAAAGAGGAAATTGTCGATATAAAGCAACCAAAGTAGAAACTAGAAAGGAACTTTTCCCTAAAAAAAACTTGGACATTATTGCTGGCTTGTGGTTGAAAGAGAACGGTGGCTGGAGAGGTGATTCTCAGGGGATCTCCAAAGCTCAGTTGGATCATTTTTAACAAGTTAAAGCAGGTTGTTGTTTTCATGGAATTTGCTTTAGTGCATTATAAACTATCGATCAGAAAAAAACATGGTGCAATATTCTTGCGACCGAGTAGCAAGTGATGGCTTCAAGCAAGTGATATAATAGATAAAATGTTAGCTGGAACAAGCCAAATATCAGCAGTTAATGCTGCATGGGTCAAATTCAATTGCACACTAGAGCATAACTATAGTTCAAAGTATGATATATTAGGCTTCATACTTACTGTTGGATTACCATCCTCAACAGTGAATTTAAACTAATCTTATTCACAAGAAGAATAGAAAAGTAGTACGTTCAATATATTTGCTTCAGTTCTTAAAAATGCATGTAGCATGTGGATCCCACCATCTACGTCGCAGTCCCGCCACGTCAACCACGAGACTTGTTCCCAACCTGAGTGGAGACAGCTGAGCCAGTGTGCTCATATTTTGTCTTGGTACCTTATCATGCATTTTCATAACATCCTGAGCAATTCTCACAACTTTATTGACATGGGGTGGACGCCAAGTTTGCTGGGCAAAGCCAGAGCTGCCTATCTCAACTGGGTGCATTTTGTCCCTGGCCCAAGTCTAACTTGTTAGCATACACTCATCTGAGTTTGTGAAGAGAGTGCCCCCCCGCCTTAAAAAAAAAAAAAAAAACTTTGGACTTTGCTTGAGGCTGTCCCAAGCTTTCACTTTAATTGGTCTAGTCTTGTTTATAGTTCTTTCATCTTGCTACAAATAAGACCCAACATGATGGTGGCTCCCAAAACCAAAGCCCACAACTTTTATGTCAACATGAGTAAGCTATATATGTAAAGAAAGTCCAGGACTGATCAGTCTCAAATATATATGTGTCTGTATGTATCTACACACATATGTACAGAATCCAAGAGGACAAAAAGAGGAGGACAGAAACCCTAACTTTTCTCCCCTCTCAAATTGTTTCTTGCTGTCATATTGGCAGGCGAAGAACAAGACGTGGGAGAAGCAATCGATTTGTTTTATGGTTCACACGGGGTGAAAGTTGAAACAAAGGCACAAAGGGATGACAACCCCACCACACACGCAGACAGTCGGTGAAGGAGATCTAGGAATGGACAAATGTGGAAGCCTAAAGCAAGTGGTCTCACCCCAGCTGTCATCTACTTGGCAAGTGACTTCGGAGTGGCAGCAGAGCCAGTTGGAGATTTTGTTCCTGAATGTCTCTAGATTTTAGTGCATGGCCACCTCCCAAGTCATGATTCCTAAGAAGGCTTTTGTCAAAAGAAAAGTGTGGCCAAAGGATCCCATATGATGTTATGGTCCCGTAAAACCGTGGCGCCTTCCGGCGCTAAAGTCGATTTACAGCGAGGGTAGAGAGTGAGGATGAAGTTTTGAAATTAATTTCAAACTCGAATGTTTAGATCAAATTGGATTAATTTGTCATTGTTTTAAGTTCGACTCGAGCTTAATTTCACATCGAGTCCGAGAGTCGAAGATGATTCTGAGTACTGATGAGCTTGAAAATTCTAAATCATGTCACGTTGGAACCAAGCTAAGCTTACGCTTGTACTCGAGACTGATTCATGCTTGGTTCGAATCTGAATTTAACATTAATGGAATCAAAAACTAAATAAATATTCAATCTTGAAACAATCTTATATGCTAGTCACAATCTGTCATGGTTTGACTCTTTTTTCCACATTTATAGATGCCAAAGATGGAGTTCTCTTCCTTTGGATTTCCCAATTGAATCAAGGTGACTCTCCTTTTCACTTGGAAGTGAAAGCTGCTTCGTCTATCAAGAAAAAAGGCTGCTGCTATTACCAATTTCTCCCATTGCAAGACTTTATGTTCAATTAGCAAAGCTTCTTCCAGTGAATCCTTGTCCGCTTAAAGCTGGCCTTGGTGAGAAGCCTTCATTTTAAGTTTGCCTGGGCCTAGAACTGGAAGTTGGCACCCCCTACGCCAGTCCGTTCATCTCTGGCCTCTACTCTCAGCAAAGCTGGAGGTGGCCACGGAAGAACTGATCCCTGGGTCATTCACGTCGGATCCTAGGAACATATTGGAAGGGAAGGCGTATAGGAGGGCGTACTCACGTACAAAATAAACACCAATCATTGAAGGAATCATCCAAACCCCGATGCCATTTCACTCACCATTGGATACTTATCCAAGGGCCTGAAACAGGATAGGACGGTACTGCTGCTCTCCACGTACGCCTTCCATTTTTCTCACATGTTCTCTATCATAGCATCCACCGTCTTTTACCGTAATACCCCTCCACCACACCTAATTCCGAAAATACCCTCCAAGTTAGAAGTGGTTTCCCATGAAATCGGTGCAGCAAACCAGACCAAGAAGTTGGACCGGTTCTAATTTGGATCGCCCACTAGTTCAAGCTTGGCTTGATTCTTAACCTAGAAGGTGCAAGAAATCAGGAGAAATGGAAAGATGAGACTGGCTCCAGATTTATGCATGAACCTCAACTTAAACTTTAGCTTTTATCTAGATGTTGCAGAGCCAAACATAACCAGGTTAACTCGGCTTGTCAAAAGAACGAGTTCACAGCTTGTGAAAGAATGCTAATTTGTTGCTTCATTCATTGTTTTATTTGATGGAGTGCTAACATGGCACTTACATAATGGCCAAACTGCATATGAACTCACTCAGTTACTCACATACTCTTGTGCTTTGGACCAATGAATCAAGTGGATAATCACCTACGTCTTAAATGCATCTTAATGCCTAAAAGTTGGATAGACTGGCCTTTACGTAAGGACTGTTTACCTCAAATTTTTATAGAACATAAGAGGCTCGTTGAATGATAAGGAAACTAATATTTACTTATACGATGCAACTTCAGATTTCATTCAAATCAGAATATTTTTATATTTTATTTTAAATGAAACATAGTAACTAGACTTTAATTCGTATCATGATAGGCCTAAAAAAAAAAGACTTCATTGCTGTTCCTGGATTTAGGATTATGGTAGTCCCCGATGATAAACTTACTCTACAAGCGTTTTATGTGAATCAAAAAGTGTATCTTGGAGACTACAATCATCAAAACATGTCTAAAATCCTCTCTATCAAATTAGACCCAAACCCCTGCAAAGGGTTCAACCTCAGGCAAAGAGAAAACTGGTCTACTCTATGGTATCCAGCCCAAGGGTGTTTTGGTCCATTCAACTAAGGCAATGCATGTGCCTCTTACGCCACACATTTTAGGTGCTACCTTCTCTAGATAGAAGAACAGGTTCCATCCTCAGTTATTTATAAGCCAACTCACCAGTTGCTCAGTCCATGAAGAATTTAGCAAGGCAAAATGAACTGGGAAGCTGCGTTCTCCATAGTTCTTGGTGTCATCATGAGGAAGAGCTTATACAGGTTTCAGGAGGTTGGGCAGATAGCCATGGACTTTGTGTCTCTCTTCGCATCGGCAGTCCGGTTCTCGGGGCTGGTCTACCACAGACCGATCCCGGTCTCAGCCAGATATGCTCACTTGTCATCCATGGTGGCCACCTACTAGAGGTGAGCAACTGAAGGGCTGCGGTAGTGTTGGCTCTGATGAGAGAAGGACTATAGTTTCTTCTTTTAGTTGCACAAGGTAGCGTTTAAGTGGTGGCTTGATCACTCTACTTATGTTAATAGGTTTCTTGCATGGTTTTGTTATTATGAAATAAATATATGAAGGAAATCTCTAACGTTCTATAAAGTTATATGGATCATCTTAAAGGCTCTTGGCTATTTGATAGGTTTGTCTTTGACCTTCTAAGATCATCTTCCAGAAAGAGGAAATGTTGTGGGGTCATTCTTTTAAAGGTGATTGTCCTTGCTTATCACTAATGAGGTGTTGAATTCTAATGATTATTAATTTTTAGTTAAATAGTATATCGGTCCTTAAATCCGTCCATCTCCATAAATAAGCCACCAGCATACTGCCCTCATTCATTTTTACATCACCATATTAATGGTTATCATTTAATCTATTGAAGTAAAATGGTAGAATTAGTGTTGTTAATACGAGGAAATAAACTTGTTGCTCAATTATATTAAGAAATAGTCGTTGTTCTAGAAAACTTCGTTTGCTCAATCCCTTTCTAGGCGATTAGATTTTGACATATCGTATAATAGATTGAGGGTGCTCTTCTTAGCAAATGCCACATAAAAAATGGGGCGATTATTGGGTGTCGGATGAATCAGTGGCATATAGAATTTGGTTCAGCACTTTCTTTTGGCGGCAAAATTTCAGTTCTTAAACGAACCTCATATTTTACCCCAAAGAGAGACACACACAGAGAGAGAAAGAGAGAGAACCTTATATTCTTGCTCTCACCAATCTTACAAGGACACTATGACGGCAAAAGTGTTTGTTTTTCATCATAGCCGTTGCTAAGGTTAAGATCTTGGATTGAGAAAGTCACGAAATTGTCAACCTAAAATTCTAAATTCCCGATCTACAATTTTCTTCCTACATGAATTCAAAGTAATCACACACTATTATCTCAGCATCACTTCATTCTCCAAGGTGGCACCAACCGGCCAAGACTTCACCAATTAACCATGACCTAACCGAGGTTCGGGTTGCATCTTTCATCCGAAAGAGTGATTAAACTTCTTTCATGATGTCAACCATTAAATGGCACCTCATGCAGATCTTAAGCTCTCCAAACCCCTTCATTGATCCACTGATATATATCTCAAAATGCTTATCGCATGATCCAATAGTGAATTCCTTTCATACGTACAATACAATCTGAACCCAATCTGACCAAATGCATAATCTTTGCATTATAAACTGAGACAGATGGTCATCGTCCACAACTACATTCGCACAGGTTCTCCATTTTGTTATTATTACCATGAATGATAGTAGGTGAAGGACATTGATAGGTAATACGAGCCATTTTATTTATTATTACCATTAAACGATGTACCATACAAAAGCAAATATTTCAATAGCAAACCATTCATTCTTACGGGGAAGATAGCTAAAGAGAGCGAGAGACAACGAGGTGGTGTCTCACCATCAGCTCCAAGCTCTTATTTATTACTAGCAGGAAACCCCCACAGCGGTGGTGCCCCATCATCAGCTCCTTACGAGAAAACAGCTCTTACTGTTCACAAGAAAAAGGATCCCCCCCCAGGAGGGATATACAAAGCTAGATGGATAGATAACTACAACTCCATTCAGTTTCAAGAGCATCAGATCAGGCTTCACAGCTTTGACAATGCAGTGTCCATTACGTCAACGAAGAAATCTGCAGAAAAGAAGACGATGATATGGAGTTAGAAAAGCGATTTATAACTTCAGCTACTACAGATATCAATCATACTGCAGCAAAGCTCGAGTGAAAGCACACCAGAATCTTCCTTGGTAAAGCAGAGAGGAGGCGTTATTCTGAATACATTCCCATAAAAGCCACCTTTCCCCACCAATACACCCATATCTGCACCAAGAAATCAGGTTTATCAGGAATCAGACTTATAAAATGGAGGGAGAAAAACCATATGTAAGACGATAGATATGTATAGTATTCAAATCACTTTCACACCTCATTGGCTTCATTGAATGCTATAGCTATCCTAAAAGCCAATGCCATCAGGATGCAGTGGCTTCAATAAAATACTACCAACAAAATAAACAGATTCATGGCCTTTTTGCTTAACAAAATGACCTTCCAGCATTGCATGGATAAAAATGACTCACCTTTCATCAAGTTCATGACATGCAAAATTTCAGCTTTGGCTGGAGTTTTCTGTTGACGGTCAGTAACTAGCTCAACTCCAAGCATCAAGCCTCTGCCCCTCACATCACCAATAACTGGAGCATACAGAACAAGTCAAACACCAAACGATCAGAAGATATTTCCAGAAATAAATAGCAAAATGGAAAACCAATAGCAAGTCCTAACATAATTAAGAGAAACTAAAGGAAAATAAAAAGGAAAACAGGTAGTTCAGTAGTTGTCTTGCCAATTTTTTGTAAGAATGACTTTCATATGGAATACAAGGATACACGTCAGATCTATAAAATATCTAGTTAGTACCATGTTAGACCTCATATTCATAAAATATAGAAGAAACAGCTTAACATGCTATAGATGATCAGAATAATTGATGGCGTAGAAAGGGGATAAGATTTTCCATGTTTGAAGGTGTATGTTGTTATGATGGAAACAAAGCTCATCCTTGGCACATGTAGGACAAGCCTGCATTACAATTACATGAGGATGAGAAGGGACCTTGCCAAAGCAGACGCACTGCAAGCTTCTCTAGACAGATTATCCCTGTCTAGCCCATTACAGTAATCACAGACTTCTGAGGCTAGATTAACCACAATCAAATTGAGTTTGCTATAAAAATCCCTGTTCCCTGAATCAGATGAATAGTAAATTCATTAAGGGGGTATTAGAGTTTGTGTTCATGCCTTTTTCTTTTGGGGTTCTACTGATTTACCGCCTCCTGCCAAAGTTGGCACAGGCCTGAGGTGACAAATAGCCACCCAAATATTAAAACATTTCCTACAAATATTCTTTGATACATGTAAGTATAAAAGCATAGTCTGATTGTTACTAGACATAATAAAATCAGTTTTTTTTTAGAAACAAATTCTCCAAAACTACACAAAAATGTATGTTGATATGGCATGCTTCCCATAGCAGACTATATAAAAGTTCTTTTATCAGCAAATAATAATGAAGCTTTGAAGCAAAGCCTGCAATTTAAAGACATAACTATGGCAGGCAATCTCTATAAGACATAAGCTTACTTTCATGCTTTTCCTGGACGGCCTTGAGTCGATCTTTCAAGTAAGATCCCACAACATGTGCATTTTCTTGGAGCTTTTCTTTCTCAAGCACCTTAAGAACAGCATGACCTCCAGCAGTGCAGACAGGATTACCGCCAAAGGTATTGAAATAGCTTCTGCGGGTCAAGACCTGAGCAATTTCTGGAGTAGTAACAACTGCTCCAATAGGTATCCCGTTTCCAATACCCTGATGACAATGCACAAGAATCAGTCAAGGTTAGATTAAAACCAAGAACAGAGCAAAGTTGAAAGACTTGACTATAAAATTTAGTAACTATTTTGAGTTAACAGGATTATCAGGAATACTATCCAGTTAGATTATGTATGAGGGTTTCAGCACCCATTCTGGATGGAATCTGGCCAGTGCAAAAAAGATGAGTTTCAAGTACTATTACATTTTGCATTTACTACTACATCCACCTCCACAAAAGATGCTACATTTTCTGACCGACACAATTAGAGATAAACATTTCCCATTAGGCAGTTCAATGATTCTATTTTCAAAGAAAGGGTTCTAGATCCAAAAAATCTGGCAAACTCGTTAGAAAGATGAAGCAAGTTTCAGTGACTTCCAAAACACCAAAGCTTTACAAAAGAAAGGGACATAGAAGTTAACCTTTGCCATTGTTACTATATCAGGCACAACACCATGAGCCTCAAATCCCCAGAAATGGCTTCCTGTTCGTGCAAATCCTGACTGGACCTCATCTGCTATACAGAGGCCCCCAGCCTTTTTTATAATCTTATACACAGCGGGCAGGTAACCTGGTGCTAATTCCAGTATTCCACCGACTCCCTGTCATACAGAAAGGAGCTTTTTATTTCACAATTGGCAATCCCATAACAAACAACTTTTGGAAAAATACCAGATAGAAAACTCTATACAATAAATGCAGCATTTTTTAATTTCATATATGAAATCAACATGGTAGGCCGCACAAATTAATAAACATTGTTTTTTTTCAAAAAAAAAAAAGTTTAGCAAGTAGTGATATTAAAAAAAAAAAGCATATGAGAACTATTGATCATAGCATACTTGTATGGCTTCTGAAATGAAACCAGCAACTTGCCCAGAAGTCCCATATTCGATGATTTCTTGAACATCTTTTGCATATTTTTCTCCATCCGAACCAAAAACACCTCTGTATTGATCTGGATTCAGAGCATGGTGCACTCCACTCTGGTAACAGCAGAAAAGGATCAAAACATAGAAAGCTAGGTTCAATCAAGTGATAGATATCAGTATTTTACAACTAATGCTAAACATTTTTTCTGATCATAAGCATGGTTGTTTATTAATTAATCAGTGTTTACTTAGTTGCATCACCCAAATTGGAAGCTGACCAAAAATGAGCAGTGAATAAACTTGAATAGCAAAGAAACTTTTTAGAAAGAAGTACATTGTATTACCAGAAATTGAGCATTAATACAAAGAAAAGGGAGGCCAGTCTCCCATGAGAAGAGAAAAATCCAACCTCCAACACGTTCAAGATCCATGAGCTTTACCCCATTATTTCATATTCAGTATTATCAGTATTATTAGGGAAGATTAGGCAGGCCTAATCACTTTGAAACATGTGTCAGTATTATATAAACTTAATTACTGACCAGAAAAGACATAATCATTGCCTGTGTGATTAAGATTTAATCAAAATGATTGTTTTATATATTCTACAATGAGAATCCCCAAGTCAGGCTCGCAAGAAACTTTGATTAAAAAAACAATAGCAATTGCAATGTATTTCACCTATGCCGCTTACCAAGCACATCAATACCTGCAATAGTCTTAGTTGTGAGCATAGTCTGCCACACCACCCCATAACATCTGGTGTAGAGTGTACCATACCATATCGGTCTCGTACCGGTATGATGTCTTATATAGTACCAATATTCAGTATGCTATTTTGTATTATACCGAACCACATACCGACACTGTAATATAATGGTACTGGCACGGGACCCGATAACAAAACAACAAACCTTGGTTGTGAGCATTAACATTACCATCGACATGTATTAGAAATATCATTCTTGTAATTTATGTACCTGAATAACATTAAATTTCCAGTTACATTGAGCAGTTGCACCCATTGTTCCAGCCGCATTCCCATGGTATGCATTTCTGAGTGATATAATATCATGACAACTGGTATAAAGCCGGGCAATCATCAATGCCAGCTCATTTGCTTCCGTGCCAGAATTTGTAAAGAAAACAACCTGTGAAGAAAGAATTAGATAAAAGTTCAATAAATTGGAAGAAGCTAGATGTTTCTATGAAAGATAAAGGGGGAAAAGAACCAAACCTTGAGATCACCGGGAAACTTTGAGGCTAATTCCTCAGCAAAATCTGCAATAGCATGGTTTAGATATACAACAGTAGAATGTTGCAACCGTTTTGTCTGATTAATTATGGCCTCAATAACTTCAGGGTGGCAGTGGCCACAACAAACAGTAGCAATCCCACCAAATGCATCAAGATAGCGATGCCCATCCTCATCAAACAAATATTGCATCTTACCATCAACTATATTCAACTGCGAAAATATAAAACCAACATTTTCTTTAGTGTACCTTACAGATACAAATATGGTCTACCATACAAACAATAAATTTCAGCATCATTTGATAACAAACATCACTAACAATGATTGTTTGGATTATACTCATGTCATAACCGATTAACCATCACATAAAAAAGACCAATGATTTTAATGGTGATGAGTAAAAGTGTATGAGCTTGCAAAAAATTGGCAGATCAGAACTTCAAGTTAATGTTACTTAATTCATATTTTATTCAGTTTAATTACAAATAAAATGAACTTACACTGGAATATTAATTTCGTCCACTAAAATGGTACGAACCCGATTCGGATGATGCTACGAACCCGGATCGTATCCAAAGATCAAAGAGATGTCAATCACTTCGAGAGGATCAAAGGCCTCCGTTGATCACTTCGAGGGGATCAAACCTCTAGAGACGGGAGAGAATAGAAGATAGGTAGAAGGAGAATAATTCTTGATTGATTCAAAAAGACCCCCGGGGTTACATATTTATAGGCCTATGACAGCCTTTTTCTTACAGTACATGCAAACTAAATAAAGAAGTAGATCAAGAAGATAAAAAAATTAATCAAGAGGCCTAAACTAGCTTTTTCTTAAGGCCCAAGTAAAATAATTAAGGAAAAAGACTTAAAAGGGAAACGAATCAAAGAGATTCGTATCATTCCACCCTCCTCGATTTTGACCTTGTCCTCAAGATTGAAAATCTGGAAAGTGCTCTTGCAATTTGTGCCAGCTTTTCCAAGTTGCATCCTCAGGTGGCAAATGAGCCCATTGGACTAGCACCTTAGTTATAGCATGATTTCGATGCTTGTACTTCTCCATGCGCCGGTCCAAAATAGCAATGGGTTGAATTTTTAGTGTGCCATCTTCCAGATCTGATAGTTGTGATACTGTTACATCATTTAAGCCCACCTTCTTCTTTAGAAATGAGACATGAAAGACAAGATCAATTTTTGATCCAAGAGGGAACTCAAGCCTGTAAGCAACCCGTCCAATCTTCTCTAGAACCTTGTAGGGACCATAAAATCGTGGAGATTACTTCAGATTGTTGCAAACAGTGATAGTAGTCTATCGATAGGGTTGTAATCAGAGATATACCATATCTCCCATATTTAATTCTCTCTCTAAACGATGTTTGTCAGCATATAGCTTCATTCGAGCTCGAGCTTCATTAAGATTCTCCCGAAGCAAGAGTAGGATGCAATCTCGATCGTTTAATTCTCGCTCTACTGCATCTACATTGGTGGTCCCCGGAATGTAGGAGAGCACCATGGGTGGTGTATGCCCATAAACTACTTCATATGAAGATATTTTGGTGGAAAAATGATGGCTTGTATTATACCACCACTCAGCCCACGGAAGCCACTTGACCCATGTCTTAGGTTATTGTCCTGCAAAACACCTAAGGTAAGATTCCAAACAACGATTAATGACTTCTGTCTAGCCGTCTGATTGAGGGTGGTATGAGGAGCTCATAGCTAGTCTGGTTCCTTGGAGTTTGAATAGCTCCTTCCAAAAAGAACTGGTAAATAATGGATCTTGATCGCTAACAATTGAAGTTGGCATCCCATGTAGTTTGAACACATGCTCCACAAATAGTTGTACAATTTGAGGGGCCTTGTAAAGATGGGCAACTGGAATGAAATGTGTATATTTAGAGAGTCGATTAATGACAACCATTATAGTTATTTTTTCATGAGATACTGGAAGTCCATCAATGAAGTCCACAGAGATATCTGACCAAATACGCTACGAAATAGGTAACGGTTGTAGAAGTCCTAGTGGTGATGTCGTCTCACTTTTATTCCATTGACAAACATCGCATAAAGCGACGTGCCTCTTGACATCCTTCTTAATACTCTTCCAATAAAAGGTTTTGATAACCCTCTTATATGTCTTGT
Organism: Elaeis guineensis; assembly: GCF_000442705.2. Lineage (NCBI taxonomy): Eukaryota > Viridiplantae > Streptophyta > Magnoliopsida > Arecales > Arecaceae > Elaeis > Elaeis guineensis. The sequence continues at coordinate 125,068,254 of NC_025997.2, read as the reverse complement.
AAAAACCGGAATGATCTGCTTCAAGAGCATCATGGAGTAATTTGAGCACTTCTTTCTTTCATTCAGAGTTAGGACCTAAAACCACCCTTCATTTATAGCGAAGAAGCCCTCCATTGAAGGTGTAATTAGGTACCTTCTTTGGTTCATTTTGAATCCTTTGGATGATATCTTGTAGAGATTCATCATATTTGGTTTCTTCTTAAACTTGTTGGAACTAATTAGGAAGTGGTCGCGAGATGGTAAGTAGTTGAGCCTCCATTTTCCAAGATAATGCATCAGCTGCTGAATTTTTAGCTTCATTTTTGTACTTGATTTCATAGCTAAGACCCAAAAGCTTGGCTGTCCACTTTTGCTATACCTCAGAAGACAATCGTTGGTCCATCAAGAATCGAAGACTGTGATGGTCAGTGTAAATGGTGAAGTGTCTCTCCATCAAGTATTATCATCATTTTTGGATAGCATGTAGTATGGCCATCATTTTTTTCTCGTAAGTTGGTAGCCCCAAGTGCTTTTCGGAGAGGGCTTTACTGGTGAAGGCTAACGATCGTCCTTCTTGTATCAAGATAGCTTCGATACCTACGCCCTTGGCATTACTCTCAATAATGAACTCCTTTGAGAAATTTGGCAAGGCCAAGACTAGAGCTGAGATCATAGCTTGCTTTAGATCATTGGAGGCCGACACTGCCCCCTCACTCCATTGGAAAGAATCCCTTTTTAAGATAGCTGTGAGTGGGGCACTAATTTTGTCATAATTCTTGATGAATTTGCGATAGTACTCGGTAAGACCAAGAAAGCCTCGCAATCCTTTAAGATTTCTAGGGATCGGCCATTCCAACATGCAATTGATCTTTTAAGGATCAATTGCTACTCCATCCTGAGAGATGATATGCCCCAAGTACCCCACTTGTTTCTTGCCAAAAGAACACTTTGATTGTTTGATGAATAATTTATTATGCCAAAGAGTGTGAAGGATTACCTTCAAGTGAGAGAGATGGTCTTTCCAAGTACGGCTATACATAAAAATGTCGTCGAAGAATACTAAGATGAACTGCCGTAGGAAGGGCTTGAAGACATCATTCATAAGACTCTGAAAAGTAGAGGGGGCGTTAGTCGGTCCAAATGGCATAACTAAAATTTCAAAGTGACCTTTATAAATCCTAAAGGCCGTCTTGTGAATGTCTTCTTCATGCACTTGAACTTGATGGTAGCCTAACCTTAAGTCAAGCTTTGAAAAGAATGCTGCTCCATGTAACTTGTCCAGTAACTCATCTATGGTTGGGATTGAAAACTTGTCCTTAATGGTTATGTTATTGAGTGCTTTGTAGTCAACGCACATTCTCCAAGATCCATCCTATTTTCGCACCATCAATACTGGCGATGAGTATGAACTCTGACTAGGCTGAATAATTTCACTAACCAACATCTCTCGAAATTGCCGCTCTACCGCTCCCTTTTGATAATAAGGGTAGCGATAAGGTCGAATATTTGGAGTGCTGCCCAATAGGAGTGGAATCCGATGATCATGCACTGATTGAGGAGGAAGTGAGGAAGAAGTAGCCAATAAGTCATTAAAGGTCTTCAACAGAGTTTGCAGATCACCTGACAATTCTTCATCCACTTCTCTTCCTTCCAAGGAGTGGAGAGTCATATAGATGGCACATCCCATTTTAGACAGGATCTTCTCAATGGTAATGACTACTTACAATTTGTGAGGCCAGCATCCGAAAACCTCTCAAAGTATATTGTTGCCCATGTGATGTGAACTGCATAGAAAAATTTGAGAAATCCCAAAGAATAGGCTCGAGAGTACGTAACCAATAGGCCCCAAGTACTACCTCACATCCTCCAAGAGAAAGTACGTAAAAATCAGAATGAAATTGAAATTTTTGGATAGAAACCGGTATATTAGTGCATTCATCACTTGTTGCAAGTTTCTCCCCATTAGTCACCACTATTTCGAAGGGTTTCTCCTTGTTGATGCAGCATTAAATCTTCTTGGAAAGTGTTAGATCAATAAAATTGTGAATGCTGCCAGAATCAATAAGGATGGTCACCGGCTGCCGCTTTATCATCCCTTTCACCCGCATTGTCTGGGGAGAGAGGGATCTAAAGATGGCATGCATCGAGATCTCCGATGATATCTCTCCAAAAATTTTTGGAGCTTCTTCTTTTTCTTTAGAAGAAAACTCCTCTTCTTCATCTGACTTGCCTTCAATTAAAAATGGCTGATTTATTTTGCAGCGATGACCGGCGCTATACTTTTCATCACAATTATAGCATAGGCCTTTTTCCCTCCTTGCTTTAGCTTCGACTGGAGTCAAGCGCTTGATAGGTGGCCTGAAGGTTCATTTTTTAAAAGTTGGTATTGTTGGTGTTGTTGTAGAAGTTGCCACTCAAACTAGTGTGGATCTTTTCAAGCGACGTTGTGCCAACAACTTTTTCTCCTGAAGATGGGCTAAGCCAATAGCACCCGATAAGATTTTAGGTTGAAATTCCATACATCATGTCGGATGTCATCTCGCAACCCGCTTATGTAGCAACTTATATAAAACTCTTGGAGGAGCTCATTAATCCGATTAGCGAGCATCTCAAAGTGGCTTGTGTAGTCTTTGACAGACTGTGTGGGACCTTGGCGCAGTTTGATCAATTGCCCCATATAGTCTTCATATAGGGAAGGCCCGAAATGGATACAGAGGGCCTCCATAAATTTTCTCCAATTTTCCATCCCTTGGCTCATCTCATACCATTGGAACCATTGGAAGGCTTCTTTCTCCATATGGTATGAAGCGAGAAGGACCTTTTGGGAGTCTTCAATTTGATTAAATCTGAAGAACTGTTCAGCTCGATAGACCCACCCCGTTGGATCTTCACCATCAAAGCAAGGGAAGTCTAACCGCATAACCTTTGGTTGTACTGTTATGGCTTCATCTCGAGAATTAAATGAATGTGGAGGGGGAGTGGGAAGCAAAGGATTCTTATCAGAGCTTAGAGTTGACCTTTGTTCTTCGATGGTGGTCCGAGATTTGATTTGCTCACTGAGGCCGAAGATCAAATCTTTGATATCCCGCATCTCTCCTTCAAGCCGGCCAAAATGGCTATCAAGCTTGGTCAGATGCACCTCAGTGGCATTTTTTGAAGTCTTCGTCCATCTGCTTGATCTTTGATCTTGTTTGCATACACTTGGTCACGGTGATAGGTGCAGAGGATGACTTGGGATGGCAACGAGGCGAGAGGATAGCCTGGCTCTGATACCAAATAGTACGAATCCGATTCGGATGATGCTACGAAGCCAGATCGTATCCAAGGATCAGAGAGATATCAATCACTTCGAGGGGATCGGAGGCCTCCATTGATCACTTCGAGAGGATCAAACCTCCAGAGAAGGGAGAGAATAGAAGATAGGTGGAAGGAGAATAATTCTTGATTGATTCAAAAAGACCCCAGGGGTTACATATTTATAGGCCTATGACAGCCTTTTTCTTACAGTACAAGCAATCTAAATAAAGAAGTGAATCAAGAAGATAAGAAAATTGATCAAGAGGCCTAAACTAGCTTTTTCTTAAGGCCCAAGCAAAATAATTAAGGAAAAAGACTTAAAAGGAAAATAAATCAAAGAGATTCGTATCATAAAATCAATCATGACTCATTAGAAAAATAAATCCTCATATATCTACAAAACAAATATACTTCATGAAATCAAAATAATTATATTAGATAATAAGTCCATCCTTTCTCGCAAGCATCCATCCAACAAAGGCCAAATAATGGAGAAAAGCCAAAATGAGCTCCAGCGGTCAGGAATAATCAGAAATAAGAATTCTGCACCAATTACCCAAATCGGTTTCAACTGCATTAAATGTTTTAAACTTTAAAATGATTTATACAAAAGACTACTAAACCAATGCCTACTGAAAATTATGTGTGAGACAGACAGAAGAATCCAGTCTTGCAGCCAATGCCCTGTCAAATAGATCACCAGCAAAGGGAAATAGTCCTTACTGAGCTCAGGACTGCACATCCAGTCCTTTCGTGGAATCCCCAGAATAGTAACAACAAGTAAAACAAACATAAGTCCAAGAAGGGTGTTTACCATCCTGGATGAACTATGATTCACATTATGAGGATTAAATTCCATTCCCCTGCAATCCTGTTCACCAGGTTCCCCTTGAATTTTTCCATTATGAGACACCTCCTTTAAATCAAACTAGACCTAAACAATGTTCCTTGTGCTCATGCAGAAATAACTCCTTAATACACCATGATTGCAAGGCTTATCTTTACCACTCAAAAATCCCATCCCAGTGAAATAGCTTTACCTGTCATCTCAATACAAGCAAGCATTCATCTCAATTACAATGGTGCCTGGCAGTTCCTAGTAAATACTTGATAAAGATCTGCATAATTGCATTTGATTGCCTGATTTGATGGTTTAAGTTCATGTTTTATTTTTTATAGCCAGGGCCAATTGCCTTTGCATATCTAGCCACTATCCCTATCTAATTTCCCCAGAAATTCAACAAAACAAACTCTTCAAGAATTGCAAAAATTACAAAGTTCCACTTTTAATTCCCATATGGCTTTCAATCCCTGCTGCACTTATTCCAAGAAACTTATCAATCTAGGAGTGCTTTCTTAGGCCCCTAAATTGTAAATTGACAATTGTTAGTTGGTTTACTTTTTTGTCTTTTTGATAGATACGTGTCAACCATCCAAGCAACATTGTCCAGCTGGAAGTATTTGCATGGGGTAGCATCGTCAAAGCATGCTACCTAGGTAGCAGCGTGTAACCTGTGCCAGCTGTCATGTGTCTAAAAATCCTTCCAAATATAGAAGATATAGACCATAGCAGCATGACATATACCGAGAAATCAAATCAGGCAATAAATCAACAAAATGAGCATGATATTTTCCCAAAAACATGCCATTTCAATTTCGAACTTAGAAAGAAAAACCGCAAAGAACTAAAAAAAGCTGAACTACAATGGTATTACAGTCTCCATCTCCTACTATGGACTGCAGTAGGTACCGCGAGCCGTATACTGTTTAGATCTTTATTTCGAAAATTGTAGTGCAGGTCAACCGTCCAAAAAACATATCAACCGTATAACCAAATCCCCACCGTCATCTTTTTTTCCCTTTTTTTGTACAGTTAGAATGAATGGCCGTGATCAACTGCAGAGGAAGCGATCTCTGTTTACTTAACGCAGTCCCCGCGAAACATCATAACGGAATCGAACGATTCGATGATCCCGATCCCGATCCCTTTCCCATAAAAAGTTACTAAGAAAAGAACAAAGAATGATTTCGAAAAGCAACAACTCATGTTCATGTACGAACGACCGACATAATTTATAGAAATTAAGGGGAAAAAATCACAAAAAAAACAAAAAAAACATTTTTTAAACAGAGAAATACCAGATCTAACGAACAAACATGTCAAACTAAATTCATAAAATCCATGACAAATTATAGTAAATAATAATTTCACCGAAAAAATCTCTTTTTTTTTTGGGTGAAGACAGAAGACGTACGGGTTTCTTGTAGAAGTAGAACAAGGAGGGGCTGAGGAACTCGGACCGCTTCCGAAGGATCTCGGCCGTCCGCGGGCCGGTGTACGGCGGAGGGGAGTAGTCGAAGGGGGGAATTTTGGGAAGGACGACGGCATTCTCCTCGCGAGGGAGTGTCTCGGCCTCGGCCAGTCGAGACAAACCCCTGTTTCGTGCCACGGACGACAGCCGTCTCAAGAAAAGCCTCTGCATCGCCATTGCCCTTTTCTATGTAGCACCCGATATGTGCCGGTATCGGGGTATAATTCGTTCCCGAAAACAGCCTCCAAGATTTTTGGAAGAGCAGACGCTTCTCCCTTATCCCCTCTCTCTCTCTCTCTCTCCCTCCCTCCCTCTATGCGCATGGGGAGTGGGAGTGGGAGGAGGGCATTGAATAAATAGAGGAGGAGGGATGCAGAGGCTTTATTAGTTTCCTTATAAAATATCAATATGAAATGACAAAATTGGCCTTGGATTCAATTGATGTTTTTTTTTTTTTAGATAAATGTCACCTAGATATGAATGTGGCAGTTTCAGGGTAGCAGAGTCCTTTGCCAATCGTTCCAAAAATTGCGTTCTTTATTATTACAACCATGCTCATGTCCTTTCTTGCATCTTTGAGCTTGGGTTGGATTGCTTGATTCAGATTTGATCGCTCTTGCATCATAATCTTAATCACCAGATACAGTGGTGCACTAGGTTGGATAAATCTAGGTTTAGTCCACACTCAAGGTGAACACAATGTAGGTTAAGCATGGGTCTTAAATTAGACTTAATCACGTCTCATCCAGCTAACTAAGTGTGGATCTTAAAAATTTGAAATAGGCCTAGATAATTTTTTTTGAAAAAAAAAAACTTAATTTGATCAACGAAACCAATATTTTGAAAAAAACTAGATCTTGCTAAATAATCATAAACCTGGAATCAATTTGGATACCATGCGGATCGAGAAATTAATCAGGATTTAATCCAGCGAATTAACTTATTGCTTTTTTTAGAGAAGCTCTGGATAACATAAAATAAATATATATCCCATTTTACATCGGCTTAGTCCTGGAAGATGAACCCTGTGATGGAAAATATTGAAATGTTAATGGAAATAGATATCATATTAGAACGACAAGGCCATACGGGTCCAAGGAGATCCAGTCGTACACGTCTTAGACCCAAACAAAATTCTAAAGAATACTCTTTTGTTTGTTGCCATACTTCCCATTATTCTTTGGGATTTATGCTCAGAGTTCTTCCTAGATTAACGCAAGAGGCAGCAAATTGCACCTATCTATTTTAAGCCGCACATGCGTCGTGTGGACGGAACGCTCATGGCTTAGTTTTTGAGACAAAGATAGCTAGGTTGTAGTACAAAAATCTGGAAACCAAAGATTATAGTACAAAACCCATCCAACAAAAAAAAAAGACAAGATCATAGTACAAACCGCATAGATTATAATTTTATTGAGTGATTGATTTTCCCAACAGCATCTCCTCGTCTAAGTCCAGAGTTGATGACCTATGATTATGTGTCATGTGGTCCACCAATGCATATGGAGAGAGACGGGGGGACAAAGGGTAAAACTTAGAATTTGTTTTGTAACCAGCGAAGGACATAATAAGCAATAGAATACAATTGGCCTTGGTGTTAGATAGATCAAAAAGGTGCAATCCAACTAAGCCGAATTAGCTTCAAGCCTGACTCAAAATACTTAAGCTTAAAATTTGATTTAAAATTGTTTCAGAAAAGCTAGAGATCACCTACCAAATCTCCACTCAATTCACTAATGGAATATGGATTTTGCTAATTGGCTGAGCAGTAAGGCTGACTAGCACTAAAACTTGTTGAATGCCACATCGATTCTCAATTGCCATGTCTAGCCTAGTAAACTAAGAAGCAATCTGTAATATGATCAGTAGTAGAACTCATAATTTAGGTAAATATATCATCTAGTGTATTTCACAAGTTTCCCATTGAATACTTAGCCATTTTTTTCCCTTGTTTGTTGCCATTCTATGTGAGCCAACCCATCCATGCTCGGAGGGAGCGCTTTGATTTCAAGACAACGTCGTTCCGACTTTATGGGATATCTCTTCGGTCCACCCCTAAGCAGGTCTTGTCTCATGCAAGGGGAGTGATTGTACATTTCCGTTGCTGTATATCCTTTTTCTGTATCTCTTTAGTTAAACTCTGTAAACCCTGATTTTGTTCTGAACAAAGTTGGTGACTAGTGGACGCAAATCCATTAGTCTCCGTTTTCTTTTCTTTTCTTTTTTTTAAAAGTCCGTACGGTCTAGCTTTTAGAGAATCCACAGAGTACTGCTCCTCATTTCCATAAGTTTTCTTCTTCTTCTTCCCCTTTTTTTCATTTTTTGTTTGTTATAGCGGGGGTCAACATAGCCGAACAACTAAAGGAAACCAAAACAAAAAACAGAGGACTAGGAACGGAAGAATCCAACGCCAGCACCATCAGCGAATATGAGGTTCTGGATATTTCCTCGGAGCTCAGCATACCTATGGAAGTCGGCACCGGTAAAAGCCTTCCCGCCAGGAGATCTGCGGGTTGACATGAGAAACAAATTAGAAAGCCTGCAAGAAAGCTGTAAGCAGAGTGATATCGGCTATCAGATGATGGAAGCTTGCTGAAATATAGAGGGAAGTTTATTCCGTTTGCATGTTATCCATTGGACCACTGTTGCTGAATCTCCTTCAAGCCAAATTAACTGGAAGCGGATGTATGTAGTTGCAGCAACAAACGCTTCTCAAACAACTCAGAATTCAGTAAGTGGAATGAAGGATGCATGAAAAGTCCTGGCACCAGCGAGAAGAACGCAACCCGCATAGTTTCATAACGATAAAACCAACTCCATCTTTTCATTTCCTCAAGCTTTTTAATTCGATAGAAAACCATGAGAAACAACCTTAAGACTCCCTTTCATTACGAAATAAATATAAATTATTGACAGCCTACACCATCATACATGTGATGGTTACTTAATTAAACAATACCTAATTAAGACACTTGCTAATTATGTGTGAAAGACACCACATAGTGAGTTTTTCTGTGCCTAATAGGTTGTGATATGTTTCTTTCTTTCTTTGAGAACTGCAGTTTTGTAAATCACGTTTTCCTCATTTTTTTTTTTTTATTGGTAAAGGAAGACTAATTGGCTGAAATATGTCACAAGCACAGACCTTTGTCTTTATTGTTTATTCACTTTTCAATGATAAAAAGAAAGATACCATGACATCTCAGCCCACGTATCATATTACGTGAAAGAAATTTTGGCCATCCGTTTGGTATCGCCCGTGGATTTAGTGCTGCTCTCAGCCCTTCTCGCTTGGCTTATGCTCGGCCACAAAAATACTATGGGCTTGGCCACGTTTTAGCCAAGGCGTTAACACGTTTTATCTAGCCCCACCTCTCTTTCAGCACTTGGCAGTTTGTTTTTTCCTTGACACCATTCAGAAGTCCTACAGATCCATGAAATTTGAATACTCTATTAGGATGCAAACAAAAGAATGCTAACAAGAATATTAACGTGTCCTTTGTGATATTTTGTGTTGGTTGCCATTAAGGTATCTGACGTGGCAGTGAGGTGTTATTTGGCAAGTTCGAATGAGATATATGTTAGGAGAAATTATATCATGTGCACCAGCTGTGCATAATCCCATTAATTACAATGGCTCTTTTCTATAGGTCCTATTTTAGGAGAAATGATCTCACTGCATCATTAAAAAAAATAAGTAGCTGTGATTGATGACATGAATGGCAATATGATATACGCAGTGTAGGATATAATTTTTCCATATTTAAACATGCACAAAATTGGAATGGTTTAAAGCTTTATTGACAATGAATAATAGAATTTAAATTTTTTTTTTTGGTAGCAAATTTAATGTTAATCTTACTTGAGATGATGTGCTTGTTGCAACATGGAGCAATCACCCTTCTTCCTAGCAAAGTGTTATTTTATTGAGAGAAGGGACCGGGACTCTTTACAAAGACCTCTAAGATGACACGGTATTTAACTAGTGTGTGTGTGAGAGGAAGAACATGGATGATTATAATCATATCAGAGAAAGTATTTGATAGTTTTGAATACCTCAAGTGTACCCTCATTTTTAATGCATATGCTTATTTTACTTCTCTCAAGGCAACAAAATTGAGATTTTTTTTTCTTTTTTTTTTGAGTGTAAAAGGAGGAAGTGAAAAACTTCCCCTAAATTTTTTAGAGTAGAAAAATATGTACAAGAAGAAGGGAGATGAAAGAATGTACAAGGAGCCTCCAAACAAGGAGAGTGTTGCGGCCAATCCCCTTATCGCTTGGTCACCGGGGACGAGCGTCTGCAAAAAAAGTCCGCACTGACTGGGGGTGACTCCGGCGGAGATCCTCTGACGGTCAAATCAGAGAAGAGACTAGGCAACAGTAGAAAAGAATCAAAGAGCTCAGCGAGAGGGAGAGAGCTAGAGAGGAAGAGTTCAGGAGTATCGAAAGGAACCTCTCTCCGCACTGTTGCCTTCTCCATTTTTATAGTAGAGCGCGGCATGGCGCCGTCATTAATGGTGCAGACAATGGGAGAACTGTCAAATCACCGAAGACTGTCAGAGTCATCGTGGGGCTGTCAAATCACCGTGAGGCCATCAAATCACTAGGGTTGACTCATGCCTTAGGTGGGATAATGCCCCGGGGCGGCCGTGCCGCACGCCACTGTCAGGACGGACAGTCTCCAGCAGTCGTACGGTGATTGAAAGAGCCGACCGACTGTATGTCGGCGCCCGGTTAAGGAGCGTCGGGTGAAAACCCAGGGACCCTCCGATGGTCAGTCGGGCGCATCGCGGGAGTCGGATGTCGAGCTCCTCATTTCGGTCAGTCGAGAGCAGAGAGGGTCTGCTCGACCAACGTATACTCGGTCGGTCGATGTCGGCAGAGTCGGGCGCTGGTTAGACGGGCCCGACGGTGAGTCAGCGTGAGGGGGACCGATCGACATATCCCAATAGTTGCCCCCCTTCACTCCTGAGTCGGATGGTGTGCTGGCCAGCATCCTTGCGCGGGCGGCAGCGTCAGGCGAAAGGAGTGGATATCCATCATATCGAATCTTGACTCTGACGACCATACCGCTGGCTGGTGCGGTGTCAGGCATCTTACGAGTGCTAGGCGACTCGTCGGTGTCAGACGTTCCGTCCCGTCGGTCTCGGATGTCCCATCCCATCGATGTCAGACGTTCCGTCCCGTCGGTCTCGGACGTCCCGTCCTATCGGTGTCAGGCATCCCGTCGGGAATGAAAACCGTCGTTCCCGCCGTCTCTTCGGGAATGCAAAATGCCACGGCCTTTCTGCCACGTGGCAGGTGGCCATTGGGTCGGGTCTGCTCAAGCGGATGGAGATGACATGGCCCAATCTGAGGGCAGGTGCATCGAACCATCAGACCGAAGGAGGGCCCAGATGTCGCCACGTGTCACGATCTGGGAGATCCTCGCTGGTCGTGCTTTCATCTCGGCCGTCGGGGGGGTGCTATATATACAGGGTCGCCTGCATCCGGATTTTTACTTTCCACACTTGCTGTTAAAACTCTGATTGAGCGGTCCCTTGCCCCAGGTAACCGTCTCCGTTTTCCTCCTTTAGAAGTCTTTTTTCCTCTAGGAGCCTTCACCGTTGTCCTTCTTTTCCCTTGCTTCCTCACGGTTCTCTTCCCCCTTCTTCTTATATTCCGACTTCTGTTCCAGTTTATGGCTAGAACATCTCCAAGAGGAGGTCGGTCGGGGAACCCGACTGACGACCCTCGGTCGACCCTGGAGGTGGAGGTCTCTTCACTTTCGGGGCCGAACGTTGATCGGCTCCGGGATCAATATTGCATCTCGGAGCAATTTCAGCTGTTCGCCCCTGGAGCCAATGGTCGGGTTAACAGCCCGTCTGAGGGCCACGTGGCCTTCTACGTCGAGGACCTCCGGACCGGTCTTCGCTTTCCGATCCCGGAGTTCATCCGAAATGTGTTGGACTATTATGGGCTATGTCCGGCGCAACTTGCGTAGAACTCGGTTCGGCTAATAGTCAGCTTTGCCCTGTTGTGTCGGCTTTTGCCGACCATCCCTCGGATTTCACTCTTTCGAGCTTTTTTCGTTCTCCAACCCCATCCTAAAGCCCGAGGGTGGTGGTACTTCAATCCTCGGAAGGATCTCTCCTTTATCATCGATCTTCCATCATCGATTCATGGGTGGAAGAATTAGTTTTTCTTCGTCTCTTCTTCTGTTCCTTGGGGGTTTCCTATCCGTTGGGGGCACCCCCGAACCCAACCGAACGAGAACAGTCGGGTGGAGGCCGGGGACCGAGAAGACTTCCACCGTCTGAAAGATATCTCGGTGTCGAAGCAGAGGGAGCTCGTCACCGAGCAGGCCCTGTATGATGTCGGTCTCAGCCGGGTCCCTCGCTTAGGTTCGTTTTTCTTCTCCTTTCCTCTTTCTTCTTTCCTTTCTTTTTTGGTGCTGATCAGCTGTCGCCATTTGCAGATATGCCGCCGAGGGCGAGATTGACGGTGGCCGACGTCTGGCAGTACGCTGCGCGGAAGAGGCCGACGCAAGGGGCCGAACCATTGCGGCCTCCCAAGAGGCCTCAGGTAGCTCCGCCGAGCGAGCCGGCTGGGGCGGAGGCGGAGCCCGTTATTGCACTGTCGGCACCGACGGTGCCCGTTGAAGTCCCGTCCGAGGGACCATCGGCTGAGGGACGGGTGGCCGAGGAATCGATCGAGGGTGCACCGGCTGCTCAGCCGGTAGGAGAGGTTCGTGAGCCCGAGCAACCTGCGTCGGCGGCTGCCGTGCCTTCGGCAGGGACCCAGTCGGGCTCAAGCATGCCCTCCTTCTCTGACATCAGAGCCTGGATATCCGCACGGGGGAAGGCCCTGATGACATCCGATGACGACAGGAGGTCGGCCGGTGGTGGAGCTGTTGGGAATAGTGTCCCAAAGCCAATCGTCAGCCTGTTGACGGTTGTGCTCCTTTTGTATTAGTACATGAATTATAAATAAATAAAAGTTATTTTGGTATTTTTTCATCACAAATGTTTCATCTTCTAATGAACTCCTGTGTTGTGGTGAAGTCCTTAGGACTATTTAGACTCGACAAAGGAGGATTTGTCGCTTAGTCCTTAAACATGTTTGCGACCAAATGATACGTTGTTACCAAGGACGACAACATTTATCGAGCATAGGTCGTTGTGTGCCATATGGGTTGGTTGTCCTCATAACCAAAGAGTGTGGAGACACTGGTATGGCATACAGGTGAGATATAATGGTACATCTGCACTGAATGTGACCAACTCCGGAGCTATTTCTGCTGTCAAGATTTGCTCCGATGGGATATGGGTATAAATGTCCCTCCGACCTGAGACCGCCACGGTGACTTGCAAGCAACTCACTGCACTTAGGCACTGGACTACCTGAATTTCTAATTCAGTGATGGAAGGTTGCTGGGTGTAGTCAAGTACTTGACTTGTCGGTGCGTGTGTCAAGATGGGATTGACCACTCCAGTTTAGGAGCTGTGTACAGTCGTGTTTCAATTTAGCAAAACCTTGGCCAGGGTAGTCCTAGTGAGGAGTCACAGGACTAATTGAGTTGAGCACGATTCGGATGATATCATCAGGGTTGACAGTTTAACTCTGAGTCATCCTAAACACAGGGGTCAAAAGGGATGAATTATACGGTAACCATATTCACGTAGGTTCTGAATATTGCGATTGCGATTATTCGACCTATCCGGTCGTCGGGTACCATTGCTAGATGGTCACTTCGATTAGTACAGAAATTGGTTCCTGCGCTACCAGCTTAGGTTCGAACTTGCGGGGTCACACACATTAGAGGTTCCTTTCTGATCTGATGGCTGATTATGAGTCTTATCTATCTGGGACTCTATGATTGAGAATTAGGATTCTCTAATCATGAGTTCCACACATTTTGGGTACCGGGGTCAAAATTTTGAATTTTAAATTTTGAATTTGAAATTTGAACTCTTTGATCAGGGTTTCATATCGATGGTCTCTAATGCCTGATTGCCCATCAAATTTGGACTCAATATTTATGAGAGGTTTAATTAGTGATTTAATCACTAATTAACTCAATTTGATTGAGTAATTATTTTTGGATCAAGTCCAATTGAATTGGATTCAGTTTGGATTGACCCGATTAGGTTAAATGTTGACCTAATCGCTAAGGTGGTTTAGTCCTTGATTTGATCAGGGGTTAGGTTTAGTTAATTCCTGATTTGATTAGGATTTTATTAAGCCTAATTAAGCCTAATTATGTTGGGTTTAATTTGGTCTAATTGTGCTCAACCTATTTTAAACTAGGTTGGCTTAATTTGAATCAAACCACCTTGTTTTAAATTCCCTGCGTCACCCAACTTCCTTGCACCCATTTGAATTCATGAGAAGAAACTTCTCGTGAAATTTTTCTCACGCAAAACCCTTCCCCACGTCCTCATTTGTGCGCCATATGGATGGATAAAATAATTAGTTACCCATTCAAATTCAAAGCATGTTTGAATTTGAATGGATAACTTATCACTTGCCCTTTCATCCTTATCCATTTTGTGCGCCACATTACTTACACGAGAAAAGGTTTCTCATGAAACTTTTTCCACGCACAAAGAGCCACGCCCCTTCTCTTCTCACGTCCAAAAGGATAGGGATAAGTTGGTTTTCGTTTGAATTCAAATTTGATTTGAATTCAAATGTGTAACCTCTTGTCTTTATCTTCTCACGCGGATAAGACACGTTTGACGTTGTTTTAAAAAGAGGAGAAAGGTGGGACGTGCGTAGAAAAATTAGGAGAGAAACTTTGAGGCGTGAGGAAGGCTTCTGCGCAAGGTGAAGGTCCAAAACCTTCCGAGAGAAAAAGAAAGAAAAGAGAGAAAATTGGGCGCAGGGTTTTTGGTGTGTACCCTAGGGTTTCTACCTAGGGTTCGGGAAGTGAGATTGGTGTGCCACGAGTGTCGTGAGTCCACCAAATTTCAGAGAGAGATCCATCAGCCTCTCAAGTAACTGTGTAGATGATCCGGAGCATCCGAGAAGTCAGCACACATCGATCGAAGGAGTTCGATCAACATCTGCCATCAAAAGGATGAAATACGAACTAGCATTCGTGAGGAGCTGATCAGACGGGAGCTTCGTGTGGACGATCCGCAGAGGTCAGACAGTTGGGTGGCTGCGACGTGACGATCAGAGCCCTCCGACGGTGATCAGATTGCGGTGATCGACTACCCGCAAAAGGTGATGTGTTCTGAACATAGTACTGTAAAACGTTTACTGATTCAAATTTGAATTTCAAATTTAAATGCATGCTGTTGTATCATATTTAGATCCTAGTGTAGGGTTAATTAGTATTAATTAATGAGATTAATTAATAATTCCGCTGTAAAATAGTAATTTTGAAAAAGTTTTAAAATTACCATTTTGCCCCTGCACTAAATTTTCGCTTCAATTGGTATCAGAGCCAGGTTCTAGAATATGATATACATATGCATGCGTAGATTAAGGTGTAATCTATAAGTTTAAATTTGAAATTCAAAATTCGAAATTCGAAATTCAAAAAGATTTTAAATTTAAAATTTGAAATTTGTTAGAAGTTTCAAATTTGAAATTCAAAATTTGAAATTTGAAATTTGGTTGAAATCTCAAATTTGAAATTTGAAATTTAAAATTCGAAATTTGAAATTTGAAATTCAAAATTCAAAATTTGAAATTTAAAATTTGGTTGAAATCTCAAATTTGAAATTTGAAATTTGAAATTCGAAATTTGAAATTTGAAATTCAAAATTCAAAATTTAAAATTCAAAGACTGAAAATTCGAAATTTGAAATTTGGTTGAAATCTCAAATTTGAAATTTAAAATTTGAAATTTGAAATTTGAAATTTAAAATTTGAAATTTGAAATTTGAAATTTAAAATTTGAAATTTGAAATTTTGAAATTTGTATATTTAGATATACTTGATCCAAGTAGCAAGTAATCTAATTAGGTTGGTTGCCATGGCCGTCCGGTCATAGGAGAAAAGTAGGGTTTAAAGGCCCTCTCTTCCCATTCGATGGGGTCTCCTATGGCGGTAGGGGTGCCGATGCAATTATATCCCATGCCGATGAAGCAGCGAAAGGACTTAATTAAGAAATTTATCATGAATGTGTTAGATTAGATCTAAAAGAAAATTTATGATTTATTTTGAGTTATTTTCTGTTATGAAATGAGCAATAGAATTGCTGTTTATGAAATGTGCTGACCCGTTTGTGAAATGAGTTAACACATTTGGTGAACAGAAAATAAAATCTTTCAAATTTGAAAATTGTTTTCGAAATGCCAAACCCAGACCCATCAGCCCAAGTACTTAATTAAAAGAATTAAGTGTTGTCTAGTAGGTCTAGAATTGTGAATTAAGACCTAAGACAATTGCATAAACTTTTGGGTCAATGGGTTAGATGAATTAGGTCCATAATTGGGTTAGACCTAAGGTTAGTTTAAAAAATGGACGAATTGGAGTAATTGGTCAAATCTAATCAAAAGTTGAATTAGATTAGGTCAAGGATACTCTAGACTCAACTTCAATAGTTGTAGTTGAATGGGTCCATGTCTTTAACTAGACCAAGATGG
Organism: Elaeis guineensis; assembly: GCF_000442705.2. Classification (NCBI taxonomy): domain Eukaryota; kingdom Viridiplantae; phylum Streptophyta; class Magnoliopsida; order Arecales; family Arecaceae; genus Elaeis; species Elaeis guineensis. The sequence goes on along the minus strand of NC_025997.2, from coordinate 125,052,086 downwards.
ACTTAATTCATGGCTACGCGGTGGAGCTCTATTTACTAAGTTGATCAAAATTAAAACTAATGAACCGGTTGGTGTCTAAGGTAAGTTCGGCAGTTTTGACCAGTGGTTCTTAAGCGGGAGCTACTCGCATTGATTCGATCATTGACGAGTTAATGGCAAATCCCCACCACTGATCTCACTTACCTGGCCAATCTGGTAAGTTAGATTTTGATTAGATCACTTGGTGATTAGAGCTCACCCATGTCATTAGGTAAATCAGTATGACTGATTTAGGTGCTCCTAATGCCAGCTTTAATTAAATCCTTTTTAATCTGACTTGGTGAAGTCAGTGGGAGGATTGAAATTGGCTGGATGATTTCTTCTCTACTATTCTTTAATAAAATCCTCAAAATTATTAGGTCCCTAAAATGATTAAGTTATAATGATAACTAAGTCATAGCCTCCCATTAAGTGAATGATAATGAGTCCATTAGTTCAATGATCATTGGAGGCCCAAAGGCCTGGTGCTCATTGGCTAATGGAATTATTATTCATAATATGATAATTTGATTGAGTCTTTCTGATGGTGGTTAGGTTGGCCGGCCAAAGTCGGGCCTGATCATTTATTGGTCCGATTCACTAAATTAAGTCATGTTAATGGTTGGACCTAACCAGATCTTTTCAGTGGAGGCCAAAGCCTACTGATTAGGTTCTGGGGCAAAATAAACTACTAGAAGTTGTTTAGAGAAATAACTGGTTAAGAACCTACCCATAGATGCACATGGGTTGACCAACCAAAGTTGGGCTCGTGTGTAGTCTGTGTGGATTCTAGTACCCATTAAGGAATTAAAGTAATTCCTCGAATTGGAGGATGAGGCTACCAGTTCGTAAAAATATTGGGAAAAACTTTAGACTAAAGTCCAAGTCTTTAGTATTAATTTATGTACTAATAGAGGTCTCGTTTTCCTTTAAGCAGCTATGGCCACTACCCTGTCGCTCCGGTCATTATTAGATAATGACAAGCTCATGGGACCCAATTTCGATAGCTGGTATCGAAAATTGAAAATCGTTCTTGAGCATGAACGGATCCTTTATGTAGTAACGGATCCAGCACCTGAGGAGCCAGCTCCGAACGCTAGTAAAGCGATCCGAGACACTTACTTGAAGTGGCTCAATGACCGCACCACCGTTCGATGTATTATGCTGGCAGCAATGAATGACGAGTTCAGCCGAAGGTTTGAGAACGCCCAGCCACAGGAGATGCTTCAAATGTTGAACGACTCCTTTGGCACGCCTGACGACGTTGAAAGGCACAAAACTAGTTGTGCTATTTTCAATGCTCGGATGAGGGATGGGGCCTCAGTCACTGATCATGTACTGTATATGATCGAGATGATTGAGCGCCTAAGCAAATTGGGCTTTCCTCTGCACGAGCAGCTCGGTAAGGATGCGATCCTTAATTCCTTGTCCAAGTCTTTCCTCCCATTCCTTACTCATTTTCGAATGACAAAGCCTGCAGTAAACTACCACGGATTGTTGGGGTTGCTGTAGAACTTTGAGAAGGATCACCAACTCCATAAGGAGTCGATGAATGTAGTGGGAGGGTCTTCTTCTCGTCGTCAACCCTTTGGGAAGGGGAAGAAGAACAAGAAGAAGAAAAATAAGAAGGTGCAATCTCATGCTGGGACAGTAGCACGGGGTCAGACCAAGAAGCGCAAGCATGACCAGAGCCAGGCGGAGTGCTTCTTTTGCAAGAAGCACGGGCATTGGAAGAGGAACTGTCCTCAATACATTGCCTCCCTGGACCCGAACAGGCCAAAGAAGAAGCAAGGTAATTATATGATAACTCCTTGCAACTTTTCGATTTGTGATACTACTGCCTGGGTATTGGATACCGAAAGCCCTTATCATATTTGTAATTCGATGCAGGGTCTGCAGGTCAGTAGGAGATTTGATGAAGGCGAGAGGTTCCTGAATGTTGGAGATGGAAGCAAAGTTCCAGTTCTAGCTTTAGGAATCATGAGTCTTGTAATCAATTCTCGTAATGTAATTCTGAGTGAATGTCACTATTGTCCAAGTTTTTTATTAAATATTATTTCTGTAGGCCTTTTGGCCATGTATGGTTATGATTTTTTAATAAAAGAAAATATTTGCAATATCATTTTGAATGGTGTTACAATATTTGTTGGATAATTAAATAATGGAATTTACTTACTATCACAGCCTATTAATGTGGTTCAAAAATTCGGTAAACGCTCTAGAATAGATAATGTGTCAGAAGTCTACCTTTGGCACTGTAGGCTAGGTCATATCAATAAGAATAGGATAAACAGGTTGGCTCAAGAAGGAATTCTTGAAGTTAGTGATTGTGAATCACTTCCAACCTGTGAGTCCTGTCTTCTTGAAAAGATGACCAAGTCACCTTTTACTGGAAAAGGTGAGCGAGCCAGTGAACTCTTAGGTCTGGTACATTCTGATGTATGTGGACCCATGAGCTCAAGTGCAAGAGGTGGATTTTTCTACTTCATAACCTTCACAGACGACCTATCTAGGTATGGGTATGTCTATTTAATGAAGCATAAGTCAGAATCATTTGAAATGTTCAAACTATTCCGAAATGAGGTAGAAAAACAAACTTGGAAGTGTATTAAAACTCTTCGATCTGATCGAGGAGGTGAATACCTTTCCAATGAGTTTCTGACGTATCTAGGGGAGAATGGGATTCTCTCTCAGTGGACTCCTCCTGGAACACCACAGCATAATGGTGTGTCTGAAAGGAGGAATCGGACCCTGTTAGACATGGTTCGATCCATGATGGGGTTTGCTGGTCTGCCGATCTCCCTCTGGGGATATGCGCTCGAATCGGCTTGTTACCTTCTAAATAGAGTTTCGAGTAAGTCTGTAGCCAAAATGCCATATGAGATATGGATAGGACGTAAGCCAGTACTCTCGCACCTTAGGATTTGGGGGTGTCCGGCTTATGTTAAACGTTTAATTACAGACAAGCTTGGACCTAGGTCTGACAAGTGTAATTTTATAGGGTACCCAAAAGAGACCAAAGGGTATTATTTCTACCTTGCTGATGAGCAAAAGGTGTTTGTCAGCCTTAAGGCAATCTTTTTAGAAAAGGAGTTCCTTAGTGAAGGAACTGTTGCCTCTAAAGTCGAACTTGACGAAATTCGACAGGTGGAAAAACCGACACATATTACTGAACCTAAACCGGATTTGATTAGATCAGATCCGGAGCCCATTGATTATGCACCCTTAAGGCGGTCTGGTAGAGTACCACATCAACCGAACAGATATTATGATTTCTTGGTCCGGGATGGTGATCCTATCGAACTTGATGAAAACGATGAGGATCCGATCACCTACATGGATGCAATGCAGAGACCTGACTCTGAGAAATGGCTAGAGGTCATGAAATCCAAAATGGAGTCCATGAAGGTCAACGATGTGTGGACATTGGTTGACCCACCCGAAGGAGTAAAACCCATAGGGTGTAAGTGGGTCTTCAAAAGGAAGAGGGGCGCAGACGGAAAGGTGGAGACCTATAAAGCCCGTCTGGTTGCCAAGGGATATCGTCAACGTTATGGTATAGACTATGACGAGACGTTTTCTCCTGTGGCAATGCTCAAATCCATTCGGATTATGCTTGCGATAGCTGCCCATCTGGACTATGAAATCTGGCAGATGGATGTGAAGACAGCTTTCCTAAATGGAGAGCTGGACGAAGAGGTGTATATGATACAACCTGAAGGGTTCACATCCACAGATGAGTCTAAGGTGTGCAAGCTACAGAGGTCCATTTATGGACTTAAGCAGGTATCTCGGAGTTAGAACATACGTTTTGATAAGACGATCAAAACGTATGGCTTCGTTAAGAACGGAGAAGAACCCTGCATTTATAAGTGGGCTAATGGTCCAGCAATAGTATTTCTTGTATTGTATGTGGATGATATTCTCTTAATCGGGAATGATGTCCCTGCATTACAGGGAATAAAGATTTGACTATCGTCACAGTTCTCCATGAAGGATCTGGGAGAAGCTTCCTACATCCTAGGGATGAGGATCTATAGGGATAGATCCAAAATGTTGCTTGGCTTATTCCAGTCCACGTACATTGATACTATGCTGAAAAGGTTCAGCATGGAAAATTCCAAGAAAGGCTATCTACCGATAGGCCATGGAATTTCTCTCTCGAAGAGGGATTGTCCGACAACACCTCAAGAGAGAGAGCGTATGGGTAGGATTCCATATACTTCGGCAGTGGGATCTATCATGTACGCCATGACATGTACACGATCAGATGTGGCATACTCACTAGGGGTAGTGAGTAGATACCAATCTGATCCAGGAGAGAATCACTGGAAGGTTGTTAAAACCATCCTGAAGTATTTGAGAAATACTAAGGACCAGTGGCTTATATATGGTGAATCGGACTTGAGACTTATAGGGTTTACAGACTCTAGTTTCCAGTCTGATCGAGATGATAGCAAGAGTGTGTCAGGATTTATTTTTACCCTTAATGGTGGGACTGTCTGCTGGAAGAGTTCCAAGCAGCACACTGTGGCTGATTCAGTATGCGAGGCGGAGTATATTGCTGCATCAGATGCTGCCAAAGAAGCGGTGTGGCTGAGAAAATTCATCACCGAGCTTGGAGTAGCACCCTCCCTTGTTGGTCCAGTTCTGCTCTACTGCGACAGCTCTGGAGCCATTGCTCAGGCGAAGGAACCAAAGGCACACCAGCGGACGAAGCATATTCTGCGCCGCTACCATCTCATCCGGAGATCGTGGATCGAGGTGACGTCGACCTTCAGAAGATCGACGGGAAGGAGAACCTGGCTGACCCATTCACTAAAGCCATTGCGGTGAAGGAGTTCAATGACTACAAGTCTAAGATGGGTATTAGATACTGCACCGATAGGCTTTAGGCCAAGTGGGAGATTGTTGGGAATAGTGTCCCAAAGCCAATCGTCAGCCTGTTGACGGTTGTGCTCCTTTTGTATTAGTACATGAATTATAAATAAATAAAAATTATTTTGGTATTTTTTCATCACAAATGTTTCATCTTCTAATGAACTCCTGTGTTGTGGTGAAGTCCTTAGGACTATTTAGACTCGACAAAGGAGGATTTGTCGCTTAGTCCTTAAACATGTTTGCGACCAAATGATACGTTGTTACCAAGGACGACAACATTTATCGAGCATAGGTCGTTGTGTGCCATATGGGTTGGTTGTCCTCATAACCAAAGAGTGTGGAGACACTGGTATGGCATACAGGTGAGATGTAATGGTACATCTGCACTGAACGTGACCAACTCCGGAGCTATTTCTGCTATCAAGATTTGCTCCGATGGGATATGGGTATAAATGTCCCTCCGACCTGAGACCGCCACGGTGACTTGCAAGCAACTCACTGCACTTAGGCACTGGACTACCTGAATTTCTAATTCAGTGACAGAAGGTTGCTGGGTGTAGTCAAGTACTTGACTTGTCGGTGCGTGTGTCAAGATGGGATTGACCACTCCAGTTTAGGAGCTGTGTACAGTCGTGTTTCAATTTAGCAAAACCTTGGCCAGGGTAGTCCTAGTGAGGAGTCACAGGACTAATTGAGTTGAGCACGATTCGGATGATATCATCAGGATTGACAGTTTAACTCTGAGTCATCCTAAACACAGGGGTCAAAAGGGATGAATTATACGGTAACCATATTCACGTAGGTTCTGAATGTTGCGATTGCGATTATTCGACCTATCCGGACGTCGGGTACCATTGCTAGATGGTCACTTCGATTAGTACAGAAATTGGTTCCTGTGCTACCAGCTTAGGTTCGAACCTGCGGGGTCACACACATTAGAGGTTCCTTTCTGATCTGATGGCTGATTATGAGTCTTATCTATCTGAGACTCTATGATTGAGAATTAGGATTCTCTAATCATGAGTTCCACACATTTTGGGTACCGGGGTCAAAATTTTGAATTTCAAATTTTGAATTTGAAATTTGAACTCTTTGATCAGGGTTTCATATCGATGGTCTCTAATGCCTGATTGCCCATCAAATTTGGACTCAATATTTATGAGAGATTTAATTAATGATTTAATTACTAATTAACTCAATTTGATTGAGTAATTATTTTTGGATCAAGTCCAATTGAATTGGATTCAGTTTGGATTGACCCGATTAGGTTAAATGTTGACCTAATCGCTAAGGTGGTTTAGTCCTTGATTTGATCAGGGGTTAGGTTTAGTTAATTCCTGATTTGATTAGAATTTTATTAAGCCTAATTAAGCCTAATTATGTTGGGTTTAATTTGGTCTAATTGTGCTCAACCTATTTTAAACTAGGTTGGCTCAATTTGAATCAAACCACCTTGTTTTAAATTCCCTGCGTCACCCAACTTCCTTGCACCCATTTGAATTCACGAGAAGAAACTTCTCATGAAATTTTTCTCACGCAAAACCCTTCCCCACATCCTCATTTGTGCGCCATATGGATGGATAAAATAATTAGTTACCCATTCAAATTCAAAGCATGTTTGAATTTGAATGGATAACTTATCACTTGCCCTTTCATCCTTATCCTTATCCATTTCTCGTGAAACTTTTTCCACACACAAAGAGCCACGCCCCTTCTCTTCTCACGCCCAAAAGGATAGGGATAAGTTGGTTTTCGTTTGAATTCAAATTTGATTTGAATTCAAATGTGTAACCTCTTGTCTTTATCTTCTCACGCGGATAAGACACGTTTGACGTTGTTTTAAAAAGAGGAGAAAGGTGGGACGTGTGTAGAAAAATTAGGAGAGAAACTTTGGGGTGTGGGGAAGGCTTCTGCGCAAGGTGAAGGTCCAAAACCTTCCGAGAGAAAAAGAAAGAAAAGAGAGAAAATTGGGTGCAGGGTTTTTGATGTGTACCCTAGGGTTTCTACCTAGGGTTCGGGAAGTGAGATTGGTGTGCCACGAGTGTCGTGAGTCCACCAAATTTTAGAGAGAGATCCATCAGCCTCTCAAGTAACTGTGCAGATGATCCAGAGCATCCGAGAAGTCAGCACACATCGATCGAAGGAGTTCGATCAACATCTGCCATCAAAAGGGTGAAATCACGAACTAGCATTCGTGAGGAGCTGATCAGACGGGAGCTTCGTGTGGACGATCCACAGAGGCCAGACAGTTGGGTGGCTGCGACGTGACGATCAGAGCCCTCCGACGGTGATCAGATTGCGGTGATCGACTACCCGCAAAAGGTGATGTGTTCTGAATACAGTACTGTAAAACGTTTACTGATTCAAATTTGAATTTTAAATTTAAATGCATGCTGTTGTATCATATTTAGATCCTAGTGTAGGGTTAATTAGTATTAATTAATGAGATTAATTAATAATTCCACTGTAAAATAGTAATTTTGAAAAAGTTTTAAAATTACCATTTTGCCCCTGCACTAAATTTTCGCTTCAGGAGCATCAACTGACTCCCCACTTCTCGATGGAGCGTCGGCCCTGGCCAACCACGACTTGGCCAGGAAGCTATGCCAGGCGCTCTGTTCTACCCGACTATGATCCGGGTAAGTCCTCCTCCTTTTCGTCTTCATTATCGTTTGTTGTAAGTTCGATCTTCTGACGGTCGGCTTCGTTTTTTGCAGCTGATTTATAACATTTTCGAGCTACAAGCCGGATATCGAAGATTCGACGATATGCGCGCGGCCTGGAAGGATAAGGCCATGGCTGTCGAGGCTGATAAGGTCATACTGGTCGACCAGTTGCAGCAGTCGGTCGACCGGGAGGCCCGGCTTGAGGGGGAGATCTCCCGTCTCACCGAGGAGGTCTCCCGACTCACAGGCGCTCTGGCCGCTTCGGGGGCCGAGCTGCAGTTGGCTCGGGACGACGTCAAGCGAAAGTCCCACACCGTTCGTCGGCTGCATCACGAGCGGGACGACTTCGCCAAGGAGCTCAAGGCCGAATGCGAGAAGCTCCGAATAAGCCTAGGGAACCTCGCTAAGGCCGAAGAGAACCTGTCCACCGCTCAGGCCGAAGCGGACATTGCTAGGGCGGAGGCAGAGTCGGCGAAGGAAGCCATGGGTCGGGCCGTGGAGGACTTCCGTGACTTCGAGGAGTACCGGGAAGACCTTCTGGAGAGTGGCTTCCTTTCGTACCGAGTGGGGTACGAGGACGCTCGGGAAGCTGTCCGAAACTTGTATCCAGAGCTCGGCCTCAGTAGCATCGTCCTGCCAGAGTCGGAGGCCCAAGCTGCGGAGGAGATGGCTGACTCGTCGTCGGGAGATCGCACCACCATAGTGGAAGCTGAAGCCGACGCAGACCAGACTACCGAAGGTCAGGTGGCTCCGACTGCCGAAGCGGCCCCGACTCCTGAAGCCCGAGTGGATACACCGACTGTCCCCAACTTCGCCCGATGGAGGAAACCGACTCCGAAGATTAGTCGATCTTTTGTTTTTACTTTTGTTCAGTCATACTTGTAATCAGGTTTCAGCCTAATTTTGTAAACTTAGCCCGAACTTTAATAAAATCAAAGTCCTTTAACTTTGACCTTTTCCTCTGTATGTATCTTGAGATATGTCTTGTGTGATTCGTCGAAATACTTTTTGAACGTGTAAGTCGTAAGCGCAACGTACAGTTAGGATGTTCGGTGTGATCCCAGATAACGATTTGAGATAGTCGGTAGCGTGCGCTGTGGCAAAGGTGGAGCGAATTCTGACTTTGGATCAGCCTCCCGGCTGTCGCGTGACCCAACGGTCGAGAGCTCAAGTCGAACGTGAGTCGGGCACGTACATCGAGTTGAAGGTCGACCGACCTCCGTACATAGCTCGATGGTCGGGTTATTCCATAGGATCTGATAATCAAATATCATCCGATGCATTCAGTCGAATGGCGACCGACGCATTTAATCGAAAAAATGATGACAAGTTGAGTTCCCGTTATCCAGACCTAGGTCGGGTACATGCATCGCACCGTGTGATAAATGGTGGTAAGCCGAATATCCTTCGATCGATCATAACCTGGTCGGTAAATTGCGAATGCAACATCGGTCGCGTTGGCACCTGGGCTTTCTTCGCTGGGGCCGAGTCGGCGAGTCAGCCGATCGTTTTGCCCGAAGGTTTGTATGCAGAAGGAGTGTAACTCCCATCATCGTGGATGTACCGATCGTCGCAAGCGTCCGATGCATCGTTGGCGATCGGGCCGTTGGTCCCCAGTGGAATGTTAGGCTCAAGTCGGGACGTCGGGGCTCGTACTTCTGGCAAGCGCAGACCCACAGTCGAAGAGTCGAGATTCCAGACTTCGAAGTTTTGAGACTGAATTTATATTCCGGGTGAGGGGATACAAGGTTCACTGGTAGTACAACTTTAGGTTATCGGTATTCCATGTTCGGGGAATGGCGTCCCCTTCTAGAGTCTCCAGTCGGTAAGCTCTCGGCCCGTAGGTGTCCGCTACCTTGTAGGGTCCTTCTCAGTTCAGAGCTAACTTTTCTCGGTCTAGAGGCTTCGAGACTTCTGCCTTTCTCAGGACTAGATCCCCAGGCCTGAAAAGCTTTGGCTTGACCTTGGCATTGTAGTATCGGGCTACTCTCTGTCGATAAGAAGCCATACGAAGCTGAGCCTCACACCGGAGTTCGGGTAGGAGGTCCAGGTCGGCCCTCCGACACTTGGAGTTGTCTGGCTCTTGATACTGCTCGACTCTAGTCGATGGTAGCCCGATCTCGAGTGGTATCATTGCCTCCGTCTCATAGGCCAAGCTAAAAGGTGATTCCCCAGTTGGGACATGGGGTGTCGTTCGGTACGCCCATAGGACGGAGTTCAACTCCTCGATCCAGAGGCCCTTGGCTTCATTCAGTCGGGTTTTAAGTCTATGCAGAATGGTCCGATTGGTCACCTCGACTTCACCGTTGGACTGTGGGTGCCTGACCGAGGTCAGTCGGTGTGTAATATGGAATCTCGCACAAAAGTCTCTGAAGTCTTGGTTGTCGAATTATCGTCCATTATCGGTGATAATGGTATGCGGCAATCCGAACCTGAAGATGATAGACTTTTGGACAAAGTCTTCCATCTTTCGCTCGGTGATTTGTGCCAGAGGCTCGGCTTCCATCCACTTAGTGAAGTAGTCGATGGCGACGACTATAAACTTTCTCTGACCAGATGCCGGAGGGAAAGGACCGAGTATGTCGATCCCCCACTGGGCGAAAGGCCACGGGGCAACAATAGGGGTAATTCGACTGGCTGGTTAGTGTTGTATGTTGGCGTACCTCTGGCATGACTCACATTTTCGAACCAACTCAGCCGCATCCTTCCTCATAGTAGACCAGTAGTATCCCCGCCGTAGGACCTTGTAGGCCAAGGATTTGCCCCCCAAGTGATTTTCGCAGATCCCTTCGTGTACTTCTCTGAGCGCGTAGTCCGCGTCGGTTGGTCCCAGGCATCTGAGTAAGGGGAGGGAGAATGACCTTTTGTAGAGTCGGCCATCCATCATCACGTATTGGGAGGCCGACCATCGGAGCCGTTTGGCCTCCGCGGGGTGTTCAGGGCTAGTTTCGTCGGTCAGGTACTGGACGATCGGATCCATCCAGCTTGGCTCGGCTGCTAGTTGTAGCACCTCCTCGGCCCTGTCAATGCTTGGCTGCTCAAGACTCTCCACGAACGTCCGACCCAAGGCGTCATAAGCTGAAGTCGCAAGCTTGGAGAGTGCGTCGGCCCGAGCATTCTCCAACCTAGGGATGTGGGAGATCTCGAAATATCTGAAGCGTGCCATGAGATCTTTCGCCTTCTGGAGATACCTTGCCATAGTCGGGTCTCGCGCCTCGAATTCGCCCTTGACCTGCCCCACAATCAGCTGGGAGTCGGAGAAGACTCGGAGGCTGTCGATCCTAAGCTCTTTCGCCATCTTCAAGCCAGCGAGGAGTGCCTCATACTCGGCTTGATTGTTGGAGGCTTTAAAGTCGAATCGGAGGACGTACTCAGTGACTACTCCCTCCGAGTTGGTGAGCAGGAACCCGACCCCGCTCCCCTGAGCATTGGAAGCTCCGTCGATGTACAACACCCAGGTAGACCTGGGGTCAAGCTCCGAGATTGCAACTTTTCTGGAGCTCCCATCTTCCGATCCCTGATCGGCTATCGGGCATTCTGCGATAAAGTCAGCCAGGACCTGGGCCTTCAAGGCAGATCGCGGTCGGTACTGGATGTCGAACTCACTGAGCCTCATTGCCCATTTCGCCAGTCATCCCGATGTGTCGGGGCGGCGCAATATCGCCCTCAGGGGTTGGTCGGTGAGGACCACAATGGCGTGCGCTTGAAAATACAGATGGAGTCATTGCGTAGACACGATTAGGGCGAATATCATCTTCTCCGTCTTTGAATACCGAGCTTCAGCACCGTGGAGCACTTTGCTGGTGTAGTATATAGGTTGGTGGATTCGGTTCTCGTTCTCTCAGACGAGCACTGAGCTAACCGCCTCAAGAGAAGTGACCAAATAGAGGTACAATGTCTCTCTGACTTCCGACTTTACAAGCAGCAGCGGAGAGGCCAGGTACCTTTTCAGGTCCTCAAAGGCCCACGGCACTCATCCGACCAAGAGAAGTCCTTCACCTGTCTCAAAGTTTTGAAGAATGGGAGGCATCTTTCAGCCGACCAAGAGATGAATCGGCTGAGTGCGATGATTCTTCCGTTCAGCTGCTGGACCTCCTTCTTGATGTCCGGATGCCGCATGTCGATGATTGCCTTTATTTTCTCAGGGTTAGCCTCAATTCCTCGTCGAGAAACGAAAAACCCGAGGAACTTTTCCGAAGTCACCCTAAAGGCGCACTTAGTCGGATTCAGCTTCATCTGGTGTTGTCGGAGAGTGCGAAAATTTTTTTCGAGATCTTGAACATGATCTGTAGTCTGCGCATTCTTTACCAGCATGTCGTCCACATACACCTCCATATTGCGTCCGATTTGATCTTTGAAGACCTTATTGACGAGTCGCTGGTAAGTAGCTCTGGCATTCTTCAGTCTGAAGGACATTACTCTGTACCAGTAGAGGCCCTTAGCGGTTACGAAGGAGGTGTGCTCCTCGTCTTCGGGCGCCATCCGGATCTGGTTGTATCCGACAAAAGCATCCATGAAGCTGAGCAGTCGATGGCCGGACGTCGCATCTACCAGCTGGTCAATTTTTGAAAGTGGGAAGCTGTCCTTCGGACAGGCCCAATTCAAGTCGGTGTAGTCGATACAAATCCTCTAGCTCCCGTTGGCTTTTTTCACCATGACGACGTTGGCGAGCCAATCGGGGTATGTAGTTTTCCTGATGAAGCCTGCCTCGAGTAGCTTGTCCACTTCTTTGTCGATGGCCTTCTATTTTTCAGGAGCAAAAGACCGCTTCTTCTGTCTCACCAGCCTCATCGCTGGGTCGATGTTGAGTCGGTGTGTCATCATCTCCGAAGGGATGCCCGACATATCTGCTGCCGACCAAGCGAATACGTCGGCGTTGGCCTTCAATAACTCCACTAGCTGTCGTCGCTCAGAGTCGGATAATTGAGACCCGACCCAGACCACTCGTTCGGGATTCCCCGTTATCGGGATAGGAACAAGCTGTTCAGCTGGTTCCCCCCGTTCTTCCCCTTTCCGTTGGTCTAACTTGTCGATCATCAGGGAGCCCTTCAATTCATCACTTTGAGCGGAGATCTAGAAGCATCGCCAAGCGAGCTGTTGATCCCCGCGCATCTCCCCGACTCCATTTTTGATCGAAAATCGAACCAGCAGATGATACGTTGAGACTATCGTCCTGAGGGCGTTTAGTCCGGACCTTCCAAGTATGGCGTGTAGGCTGAAGGCACTTGGACGACCGCAAAGGTCAAGTGGACCGTGCTTTGTCGTGGTTCGGTTCCAGCTGTCACGGGCAAAGTAACTTCCCCTTCCACCGTGACTGCATCTCCAGCAAAGCCTATTAGGGGCGTAGAGACTCTCTTGAGCCGGTCGGCCGACAGTCGCATCCGAGAGAAGGTCGAGTAAAACAAAACATTCGTTGAACTTTCATTATCTACAAAGATCCTTCTTACATCATAATTTGCTATTGTTGTCGAGACAACAACAGCGTCGTCATGGGGAGTTTGGATACCCCGGACATCTTCGTCTGTCAAAGTAATTACATCATCTTGGTGCAGTTTCTTCATCGGCTCCCCTCCAGCAGTCGTCCCCAGGCCCGATCGTTTGGAGATCATGTTGATGACCTTGGCCGTAGGCTGGTTAGTCGTTGCTTCTTCAGTCGGCTGGGATCGTCGGTCGGTGACGGGTCGAGTCGGCGGCTTCCTTCGGAATTTGTCGAGATACCCTCAGCGTATGAGGGCCTCGATCTCATCCTTGAGTTAGATGCACTACTCAGTGTTGTGGCCATGGCCCCGATGGAATCGACAATATTTTCGTCGGTCGAGGCTCTTTACCTTTAGAGACGGGGGCCACCGCAGATATTTCTCCCCTTCGATCTCCATCAAAATCTACGCACGAGGAGCAGAGAGAGGAGTATAGGAGTCATACCTGAGACGCGTCGGTCTCGGACTTCGCCGTCGAGGCGACCTCTGGTTTCGTCGCTGGAGTGAGACCTGTTTGCCGGTCAGGGGCCTGCTAGGCTCGGCAGGGTCCCGACCCTTCCTTCGCTTCTCCTTCGGGCCCTTGGCCTCAGTCAGGCGCCGATCGAAAGCTTCTTCATCCGCGCGTATGTACTTATACACGTGCTCCAGCAGTTCAGCATATGTCCGGGGGAGGGTCTTGTCCAAGGAGTAGGTAAATCGGGACCCCCTTAGCCCCCTCTTCATGGTTGAGATAGCCATGTCTTCATTGAGGTCCCGGATCTCGAGCGTGGCCGTGTTGAATCGCGTCACGAAGTGTCAGAGCGTCTCATTTTCTCCCTACTTGAGGGAAAAAAGACTGTCCGAGGTTCGTGGCGGCTTCCGACTAGTGCTGAAGTGGGCCACAAAAGAGTGCTCAAACTGTCCAAAGGAGTGAATACTTCCTGGACGAAGATCGGAGTACCAAGCCCTGACAGCTTTGCGAAGTGTGGCGGGGAAGCCGATGCAAAGAAGGGCATCGGTCGCCCCTCGAATCATCATGAGAGCCTTGTAGCTCTTCAGGTGGTCAATTGGATCGGTGGAGCCGTCGTAAGGCTCCACGTGAGGCATCTTGAACCGACTAGGAATTGACTCATCGAGGATGAGTCGGGAGAGAGGTTGGGTGGTCTAGAAGTCGAAGTTGTTCGAGGACTTCTGTCCGTCCACCTGCAGCTGGGCGAGCCGACGGTCGATTTCTTCGAACCTGCGTTCGTAGACGTCGGCCCGTCGGTGCTGAGAGACTCCGAGGGTGGAGTCTCCCGATGACTCTGAGAGGGAGGCGGATGGCATTCACAGCCGCTTCTCCTTCCTTGCCCGTTCCAACTGGGAAGGAGTCGGTCATCGAGACCGATGGGTATCAAGCCGCGGCCGCCTCTCCTCCTCTTGGTAGGAGTGCTGCAACGCTGCTCCCGAGGAGGAGACGGAGACCGATGTGGGCACCGGCGACTGCTCCTGGAGGGCATCGGGTGTGCCGCTGGTTGCTCCACTGGCGAGTGTGACAACCGGGTTGGTTGCTGTTGAAGGCTCTTGACCGCGTCCGTCAGCATGGTCATCTGCCGCACGATCATCGTGATCTGCGCCTCCGTGGTCACCACGAGATGCGGAGATCTAGGTTCCGCCATGGAGGGTGGGGGAGAGGCCTCTTCCCGATGGGAAGAGTGCCTCGCTGATCCGATGGCCCTCGACCGCTGAGCTCTGATTCTTGTCATCTCGAAAGGATGTTTCGAGTTCTGTGGGGATCGTAATCTCTATCGCTGCCCCCTACCTGGCGCGCCAAAACCTGTTGCGGCCAATCCCCTCGTCGCCTGGTCGCCGGGGACGAGCCCCTGCAAAAGAAGTCCGCACTGACCGGGGGTGACTCCGGCGGAGACCCTCCGACGGTTAAGTCAGAGAGGAGACTAGGCAACAGTAGAAAAGAATCAAAGAGCTCAGCGAGAGAGAGAGAGCTAGAGAGGAAGAGTTCAGGAGTTTCGAAAGGAACCTCTCTCTGCACTGTTACCTTCCCCGTTTTTATAGTAGAGCGCGGCATGGCACCGTCATTAATGGCGCAGACAATGGGAGAACTGTCAAATCATCGAAAACTGTCAGAGTCGTCGTGGGGCTGTCAAATCACCGTGGATCTGTCAAATCACTAGGGTGGACTCATGCCTTAGGTGGGATAATGCCCCGGGATAGCTGTGCCGCACGCCGCTATCAAGACGGACAGTCTCCAGCAGTCGTATGGCGATTGAAGGAGCCGACCGACTGTATGTCGGCATCCGGTTAAGGAGCGTCGGGTGAAAATTCAGGGACCCTCCGATGGTCAGTCGGGCGCGTTGCGAGAGTCGGATGTCGGGCTCCTCATTTCGGCCAGTCGAGAGTGGAGAGGGTCTGCCCGACCAACGTATACTCGGTCGGTCAGTGTCGGCAGAGTCGGGCGCTGGTTAGGCGGGCCCGACGGCGAGTCGGCGTGAGGAGGATCGGTCGGCATATCCCAACAGAGAGCAAGATCAAGGATTAGAAGAACAACATCTCTACATCCTTTTGTGCCCTTCTTCTAATTGTTGAAGACCACAGATTCTCGTAAAGATGAAATGTATGGAGGGTTTTCTTCAGGACTGAGAAGATAGAATGCTGCTTGAGAAGGAAGATCCTACCATTCCTTTCAAGCCTATATAGAACCTCAAGAAGGTGACAACTTTTTACTACAAAAGCTCAAAAAGTGTGGATGCATTGCGTCTATGTTAGCCTTTCTCAAGAATTAGTGATTTGTTTCGCTCAAACAAAATACTCTTGATTTCTGATGGAAGTGCTTACCAAATTCATCCTTTTTAAAAAAAAAAAAAAAATTGGTTGAGAACCCGAGGTTTTTGACTGACTTTGGTGATGCTTCCCGTAGGTATTTCTCCTTTTCTCTAAAAAACTAACATTAGGATTTCATATTTCAACAACCACACAAACTTGTAGTTATATTGCAATTAAATTGATGGAGCATATATGATGA
Source organism: Elaeis guineensis (assembly GCF_000442705.2). Taxonomy (NCBI): domain Eukaryota; kingdom Viridiplantae; phylum Streptophyta; class Magnoliopsida; order Arecales; family Arecaceae; genus Elaeis; species Elaeis guineensis. The sequence goes on along the minus strand of NC_025997.2, from coordinate 125,036,046 downwards.
GGCACCATTGCAAGAAAAAAAAAAATAAAAAATTGGTTGAGAACCAGAGGTTTTTGACTGACTTTAGTGATGCTTTCCGTAGGTTTTTTTTTTTTCTAAAAAACTAACATTAGGATTTCATGTTTCAACAACCACACAAACTTGTAGTTATATTGCAATTAAATTGATGGAGCATATACGATGAGGCACCATTGCAAGAAAAAAAAAAAAGAAAAAAATTGGTTGAGAGCCAGAGGTTTTTGATTGACTTTAGTGATGCTTCCCGTAGGTATTTCTTCTTTTTTCTAAAAAACTAACATTAGAATTTCATGTTTCAACAACCACACAAATTTGTAGTTATATTGCAATTAAATTGATGGAGCATATATGATGAGGGACCATTGCAAGAAAAAATGAATAGTGTCTTTGTCAAAATCATCACGCCAAAAGAGGACAAATACCAAGATAGGTTCATGCTAGAAGACTATATTCCTTCCATGACTTCGTTGACCTCATGGTTGCCCCACGTACAAGTTGCAACACAAGTCGACACATTGCACATCCAACTGAGTTAGCACTTGGCAGCACTTATTCTACTAATAATTCATATCATTTCCAGCTTGACATGGGATTTCACCATCCGTAGGGACCATTAGACCGGCAGATCGCCGGTCTCAATCTCATGAAAACGACCAAAAGCGGCCTCCCTTCCCATCAAAGAAACCATCCCACTCAAAACCACCTCCATGTCATGTATGATGATATTATAAAATTTGGACAGGTAAGCGATCCATGGTAATAAAAAAAAAATTATCTGTAATGAAAGAAGAATTATTTTAAGAAGAAACGGACAGGCACTCAGAGATCCGTTAAGGCCATGAAAGTAGAACGACAAATGGAAGAAGATGTGTAAGAAAGGAGGACGAAAGGAGAAGGAAAAGAAAGAATAAGAAAAATCATCTCGAATAGCTAAGTGTAATATTAATGTTATATGTGCAATGCGGTTGGTGAGCTGTTCTTTGTCTGCAGTGGTGTGACATGACTTCCATAGCTCCATTGCATTTTTTTTTTTAAATACAATAATTTGTCTGTTTCATTAATAGAACTCTGAGCTCGAAGTACAAGCACAGAGCTCCACAGTAACCAAGGGATTGAGGCACTACAGTAGCATCGGTGGCTGATGCATGCAGAGGAAATAAAAGTTTATATATAATGTCATGCATGATTAGTGCAACAGTAATACACGAAAGTCTGAGTCATGACCCTTATCACCTGTCTCCACCGAACCCATACTTTAATAATTGAAGTAAGTTGTTTTGATGGGGTGCGGGGACAGAGATCGACTCTTTGTCTAGCTGCCACCCCTGTTTAATACCCCCTTCAACTAAAATATGTACAATCAGTCAGGGTGTTTTGGATTTAAGGTTGTATCCGTGATGATCACCATTTTTTTTGGTTGGATAGGTGTCATTTTTCAGAATCTTTTTAATATCACATATTATAATAAAAAAAATAAAAAATAATAAAATATATAAGATAATTAAAAAAAAATATCTTCACGGAACATGCAAATTTTACTACGAAAAAAAAATTACAAAAAGAGATCTCACCTTCAACCCTTATATATCCAATCTCTTCCTCACAGAAAATTTTTCCTCACAAAAGTTCTCTCTAAGAAGATCCTCCTGAACTCCTGAAATGACTGCTGTCCGCTATCCAGAAGTTTTTCTGCTCCTCTTCTGAGCATCCTCGCATCTCTCTCTCTTCACGTGGGTTCGCTACTGTCAAAACCGAGCCACCACCTCACTGCTCCTGCATCAAGACCCTTTTAAAGGGTTAAAAACAAGTTAGATTAGGTTAATGACTCCTTAAAACACCCTAAGAAAGACTCTGGACCATTGGATCACGACCGCAAGCATCCCCACGCCGTCTAATCACGCATCGGTCCATGAAATAGTCCATGGACCATGAGAAACGCATGTAAAATGCCCATGCGGTCCATGCGACCGACTGTACACTGCCCAGTCCACGATGGACCAGGCTCCCAGTGCGGGCTCGCGTGGGCCTGGGCCGCGCCCCATGCACGTGTGCCCGAGCCTGGGCCGCACGCTGCTGTGCCTGGGCCGTGCACTGCCGCTCCGCCGGCCCACCGCCGCTGCTGACGGTTCTCCGCTACTTTAGATTTCGTGCCAACTTCAATCGAACATATTTCGATCATCCGGATTCTGTTTGAGGTGATCTTGGACTCGTTGGATTCTATTTTTCGTCGCAGACCTCGCTGTGGGCTCAATATGGATCGAATATCGAGATGTTAAATTCTAATAATTTGAAGGATATATCTGTCATATTGTTTGGTTGACGAGTGTATATCTCTAAACATGCCTATCGGAAGCTGAATATTGCTGTTGATTGAGTAGCTGTCTTTGTCGCTGATCATTTTAAAGGATTTGTTTGAATAAAAGAAGGGATAATCCTGGAGCACCTTAAAGATATTTTATTTTCTGACTCTTTTGACTGTATTTACATTAGATTTATTTGAATGCACAGTTTTTATCCCAAAAAAAAATTAAAATATATGCAATGAATGGGTGAGATGCAGTGATTTGTATCTATCTAACTTTTTTGTTCTTATATATTCAAATTCCACTTCCCTCGTAACTCTTTGATTGAGAACTCCATGGACCAGAACAGGAGAGGATTAGAGTGGTTGTGCAAGGCACTTTGTTTTGATGGGGGCAGACTTTGAGGTCGAGATTTGCACAATACTTGACACTTGCCCGGAATTAGGGATGATATTCGCACCAATTGGTGTCTCTCAGATTTATACAGTGGACAATCAAGTCACTGATGGATTCTCTACTCCTTGAGAAGGGAAATGAGCTGGTGTAAATGACAAACTTGGAAGAGGGACCACCGAGGGACTCCTTTAGTTATATTGTTTCATATACTGACTTTTCAGCTCAATTTCCCTGCATGGGTCCAGTGGGCGGATGTAACATTGAGTTTGGTCGAGAAGATAAAGTCGACGTGCACGCTTGCCCATGCCTTTGTAAAAGGTGTTTGCCCTGTCTCTGTCTGGTTGGGTGTCTTTTGCTGTACGGTCCCGTGTTCCTCTCTTGTAGTGTGGTAGCAGATCCTGTTCGGCTGTGGAAGTCATGGCTAGATCTTATCACAGCATCAAGCCTACCTCAAATCTAAGTCACATAGATCAGGTACAGAACGGGGTAAAACCAGAGACCAAAATCATGTAGCTGATCAGTGGGATTCAATAATGATAGGTTGGTCTGAAAATTCTCAAGGAATACTCATAGTGCCATGTAGTAAACAAGAAAGCAGAGGCTCTACCAAGAAGAAAAAACAAGAAAGCAGAGGAGATGAATGATTCGAAGCTCGACATGAAGGAGAAGCACTTTAGAGGGCAGTTTACCCTGGAGTGTCAGGTCTTATGGATAGTATAGAAGAAGAATAGGAATATCGACGGTTGGTCTCAAGAACTTCGGCTTGCCTCTTTGGATAGGCGTTCTTGCAGCAGAAGAGTGGTTTTTTAGCTGCATGAGAGTCAAAGTGGCAGATGACGAAGACACTTTATTTTGGAAGGACTTTTGGTTGGCTGAACATCCTCAACGCCTTCTTTGATCTTGCAAGCTATTTCGTCTGGCTTATAACCAAAATAACTTTAAGGTCTATGCAAATGATGATCCAGATTCCCTCCCATCTCGCTTTTGATTAGATACATACAGAAGAAGTGCAAGTTGAGGCTGGAGTTCTACAGTATATTACAGTCCGTCAAGTTAGTAAAGTGTCGAGTGTTAAGAAGCTCCATAACTAGGAGCAAGAGTCATGAATGAGATATTATCCACACACTCATTTTCTTCTTGTTTTTCTTTTTCTTGAATGCTGTAATGCCCAATTTCCAACAGTCCTTTCTTTTGGGTAGGCTTGCCGAATTTTTTTTTTCTTCTTTTTTTTTGGAAATCAACAGTCATTTTAACCAGTGACCTCTCTCTCTGAGAAGTGGGTTGATTAAGAACGCTGTAGTCTTACCAGTAATTGAGCAAAAGTAAGACCAGTAAGAAATCAAGTCTCCCATAAGTACAGAAGAATAAATTTCGACTGAACTCAAGTAATATGAAAACATCTAGTTTAGTTGATTTTAATCTAAATATATACAGGACATGATGCAAGCAGAATCATATCACGTTTTGAAAAACAGATGAGGAAACTATCTATGTCAGCTATAGATTCCAGAGGAAACATGCATGTCAATATTGCCTGAATGTGAGATTGAGTCGTCCAGGCTTGAGCTTGGTCTCCTCAATCAGAAGCTTAGGTGCTGTGTTCACCTGAACACACGGGACTCCATGAAATATAAGCCTGGACTTGCCACCAAATAATAAAACATCGCCAGATTCAAGCACAACCTTTTCAGCCCTATCCACATCTCTCTCAGCTCCATACAGGAATTCAGCAGAATCGCCCAAAGAGAAGGAAACAACAGGTAACCCTTTATGAAGACTGTCTTTACTCTCATCTCTGTCCTGCATACTCACAGAGACAATTGCATTAAGTAAATAGAATGTTAGATCACTTCTTCAATTCAAGTAAATGAAAATGAAGTTTTTTGGTAGAACCATCATTAGGAGTGTAGCATGCACAATATGAGAAAGGATGAATGGAATAACACATTTTACGGGAATGACAGCGGTAATTGGATATATTGATATATAAATTTAGAAGAAAAGTCTGGGATCTCAACAAACAAATCTGATTGATGTGAAATACAGACAACTCTACACTTACAGAAACACTGCATCAAAAAAAAAAAATGAATTGTCAATCACTTTTTTCTGAAAGTAAATAAACATATAATTCCTTGATATAAACCGTTACTTAGAATGTGCGTGCACTACAAGAAAGAATGAATGGAAACCTCAGATTTCGCATAAGGAGAATTGGTGATATTGATATACAAATCTAGAAATTTGAAGTTCGGCATCTCTATAAAAACAACTCCACTTCATTTGAAATACAGACAATTGTGTGTCTCTCTCTCTTCTTCTTCTTCGTGTGTGTGTGTGTGTTGCTGGGGACTCCATAATGCACTGCAGGAAAATGATATCCAACAATACTTAGAAACTGGTCGACAGTGGTTCAAAGTGCTAATGCCAGGAATCTGAGAAGCTTAATTGTGATCCATTAAATGTAAAGCCAGCAGTAAGACCTTTCCATGGTGAAGACAAAAGAGAAACTAAGAAGAATATAGTCCTGAAAATGTATTAAGTTTTAACCAATACCACAAAATATACACTTGAAGTCTTTCTTTTTTTTAAAAAAACTTGTGCGAAATTTGAAAATCCAGTGAAGTCTACTACCTTAATGAGTTTTACACACATCTGTATTGTTGTTCCCGTTCGTCAAAAAGGCCATTCCATCTTTTTGAAGATCAATCCAATTTTTAGATATGAGATAATGGTAGAAATGGCGAGCTGTATCAATGTAATGGACTAATATATGTTTTACATCCCAACTATGATAACGGATACTCAAAAAGTTGCATGTTGAATAAACAGATGAATTGTTTTCGACACTACAATTAACAGGCAACTCATGTACGCACCTGGTGAAGGCCAAGCCTTCCACTGGTACTATAAAAGTTGACCAGGCAGATATCAGGTGACATCCCTGGAAGTTCATCTTCGACACTTTTATTACTTTTACTGTTTTGCCTTAAAAAGTCATGACATGCTTGAATAGCACCTTCAACCAACTTTTTAAATTCTTCAGGAATTTTGGGTGGTACAGCACCATCAAATGGGCGTTTATCTCCATATAACCTTGACTCTGGATCCCAATTCTTGCCCAGGCACATCATCTGCAAATGTAACTTTGCACCATCCCGGTACCCTGGTCTGTAGAATCCTCCTAATCCAAGACCAAGTTCTCGGCATATTTTAATAATTTGGACCTAATTCGTTGAATAAACAAAACTTGCACAAATCAGATCTAAACTTCTGATGATGCCTCATAAGGCAAGGCTGATTCAATAATTTCAAAGGAAACAAAGAAGACTGATTTACATGATTAAAAATTACCTGATTTTGATGACTAATAAAGTTCTTTAATAGGATCATCCCAGGTCTTAAATACCTGTGCTGAGGGACATTCCTGGTGAGTTCACGTTCCCTTCTTTTTTCTCTATTGACTTGAAGTAGAGAAAGATTTAGCTTAACAGGGCCTGTGCTATCTCTCGTGCAGATGTCAAAAGGGCATATATCTGCACCATGGTTAGAATGTTCTGTAGCATTGCTATCCTGCACTTTCTCTGAAGAAATGCCTCCCTGCTCTGGTCTGACAATTGGTGGAGTTTTGTCGCTAAGACCTCTGGAAGAGGAAACAGAACGCCCATCATCCCAATACACAGAAGGCTTGCCACCAGATGCCTATAATTTCAATCCAAAATTTCATAAAAGCACTCAAGCCATTGTTACTGTAATACAAGCAATTTTTATGAAATTATGACTGATATGCACAAGATGGTATAGCAGTTATGAATGTAATTATGTTAAAGTCATTACAGATATCCATCTTTTTTTTTTTTTTTTAAAGAGAAATCATCTTCCTCTTATTTCCATACCTAAACATTTGAAGTAAGAATAGTTGTGATGACTGCATTCTAAACTATTGGATTGTGAGTTATGAATTCGGCCAGCAAAGCATAGAAAATGTAAAACCAGCAACTGTAAAGCTGACGCAACGATCAAAGCTTAGAAAGCAGTCACTGGAGAAATCCATAAAGTTCCCAATCATGGGCTTCCACTCTGGTTCCTCGTCATTCTTTACCAATCTGTTTGCTTCTTTCAAGAACTCCTAGCAGGCTCATCTAATCACCAAACTATTTAGATCCTGTTTCTCCTTTGCCGCAAAACACTGCTTTCACAGTGCCTTTAAGTGGTCTATAAACAAAATCCTCTTTCTCTTCTTTGAAGCTTCAGATGAGCAAGTGGTATAGCTTCTAATCAGCACCTCTTTTCCCAAGATGGATAAAAACATAATAAAAGAAATATAGGATCCCTTTTCTTGTGCAAAAAACCTATCACGTCTAGTATACTTGAAAAAACAGCATTGTAAAAGAAACTTTGGGCCAGTGTGCCTCTTGACTTAGGTCCTCATAACATCTCAGCTATATCATACTATCGATTCCAATAACAAGATTGAGCAAAATTGGTAACATTATCAGAAAACTATCATTAGAGGACATACTCCTGCCAACAGTGCATCAGCTTTTCAGCACTACCTCCGTGGTTCAATTTTCATACTGAAATGCTCACAAGCAAAAAGTTCCTAACACACTCAATGTCAGTTACTAAATTCTCTATTTCAGAGAATCAGCAGAAGCACAGAAACAGAATCAACTGAGTGCAGTCACAAAATTCATACCACTATATTAACAGGTACAGTGAATGTGAATTAGAGAAGAAATAAAATCATAATCTATACTAAATCGCGGCTCCAGAAAAACCACAATGTTCCTAACCCCCTCCAATTTCCAAATGTCCTAATCCATATTTTGCAAGTTAAAAAAAAAAAAACGATGAGATGCCAAGAGAAAATGTTCAAAAGGCGCCATTTTTTTCCCCATTCAGTTCCAAATTTCACATGGCACTCCTCACGGTATCGCATCTCAGACAAAGAAAAACTAGGTTTTGCTCTAGAACTCCCAATCAATACCCTAACAAGTACAAAAGAATGTCTTTTTGTTGTTCTCCAAGCCCTAATTCCCATAATGCTACACAAAAAACCGACTTTCCTTGCGAAATGCAACCAAGCGCAACCCACATCTCAAATTCCTTCACAAATTCGAGAAACAGAACTCAGAAACCCATCACCAACGTCACCATGAGAACGAATCTCATCCTTCTAGTATCGAATATAACAAAATCAAATAAACGAGGAGACTTTTTAACAAATCGACGAATCGGCCTACCCATTCGCGACCCCGAGGGATCCCTCGCCCTCTCGAGCACCCATCCGGTGTTCTGCCGCCCGCCTTCATGTCGGAATGGGGAGAAGCGGGAGAACAATGGAGGAGAGGAAGGATACGGATATGGAATTTGGGTTCCAAAGCGCTCTTTGGTTGCTTAAGCTCCGCGGGTCAAGCGGTTTTCGTTCCCGAGGAGGACCGTAAGGGTTCAAGAATGGACGAGACCAGGTCGCAGTTGCCTGCGGTCGCTCGACGATGCGAGCGCAGCTGACTGCGAGGACCCTGCGCATCTCAGGGACCTCTGATGGTGATTTGGCTAGCCGCTATATAGGTGGCCCTTTCATGTCCATGGTTAGATAAAAAGGAAACCAAAATAGATATGGATCCAAAATTGAAATTGTTCATCTTTTGTATGAATCAAGGTAATTTTTATTATCACACAAAGGCATCGAAAAGGACATTGTTAAAGTAATTAAAATAGTAAGCATGCATTATCTTTAATCTTTTTCATTAGAAATAGGGGTTAGATATCCTCGCTCTCTTATTTGTCTTTCCAGAGCGGCTAACTAGAAAATTTAATTAATCAATGTGCTTGTATTAGATATTTCTAGATTTCTTCTGAGTAGTAAAAATGTAAAGATATCTATCTTAGAAGTATTTGTGCAATGTATAAGAAATGTGGAATCAGATTATGTGGACCTCTACATTGCAACACTTTAAATTTGAAGCATGCAATTAAAAAAGTTTATAACATCATGCTACATGATTAATAGTAGCATACATTGTTGTTGCTTGCTTGCACATGTATTTGTTAGATAATTATGCTAGCTCATGACACGGCTTAAACAAGCATTTCTAGATAAATACTCTTAACTCCTCCGAAACTAAAGCTCAATAATGTACAGTGCCAAACTAGACATAGTTTAATTGAGAATTCGTAAAAAAATATCATATTTAATACATGATCCATATGGTATGGGTTGTTGATACCTACATTCTTGAGTAATTGTCAGGAAAACCATGCATAGGCATTAGCTGATCAACAGTTAACAATGCCAACTTGCATGGTAGAACTTTGGCAGCTGAATAACTAATGGTAGCATGGCAAAAGCTTTTGCTAACTCGTTTTCTTCTCTCTCTATCACAAAACATTTACTCCATGCGTATATGTCACGGCAAATGTGCATAAAGGTACAAATCACCAAAAAAAAAAAAAAAAAACGGCATTTCAGATCACATAATGCTCAGATTTGCAATTTATAATGATCAGTGTTATAATTCAAGATCCACATTGACCTTTGTTGCTACTACTCGCATGCATTAACAATAACAACTACAATAATCACCTTCTTTAGACATTTAATGACCAATAATTATTATTACTGTTGGGGAATACCGACCGACCCCACTCACGCCGACTTATGATCGAGCCTATCCGATCGGCCGACCGACCGATCGCCGGACGACATTACCGACCGATTAACGACTCTCTACCGACTGAGGATATGTCGGTCGGGCAGACCTTCTCCGCTCTCCCGACCGACTGCACCAGCAAGTCCGATGGCCGACTCTCGCAACATGCCCGACTGACCGTCGAAGGGGTTCGAATCTCCACCCGACGCCACTCAGCTGGCCACCGACCTAAGGTCGATCAACTCCTCCGATCGCCGTACTGCAGCCAGAGACTGTCAGCCCTAACAGCAGCATGCGGCACTACCGCCTAAGGGCATTATCCCGCCTAGGGCATTGTCAACCCTAGTGATTTGACAGCTCCACGGCGACGTGACACTTTCACGGCGACTCTGACAGTCTACAGTGAGTTGACAATTCCTCAATTGTCTGCGCCATTAATGACGGCGCCATACTACGCTCCACTATATATATCGGGGAAGGCTACAGTGCTTGAGGCATGGAAAAAAAAGACACAGGCTTGCTCTCCCTCTCTCTCTCTCGTTGAGTTCTTTGCTTTCTTCTCACTGTTGCCTAGTCTCCTCTCTGACTTGACCATCGGAGGGTCCCCACCGGAGCCGCCTCCGGTCAGTGCGGACTTTCTTTTGCAGGTGCTCGTTCCCGGCGATCAGGCGACGGGGGGATTGGCCGCAACAGATTGGCGCGCCAGGTAGGGGGGTAGTACTAATGACAAAGACAAGAGCTCAACGATCGAGAGTCACCGGGTCGACGAGGCGCTCTTCCCGTCGGGAAGAGGCCTCTCCGTCACCCTCTGCGGCGGAACCTAGCTCTCCGCACCCCGCGATCACCACGGAGGCGCAGATCGCGGTGATTGTACGGTAGATGACCATGTTGACGGATGCGGTCAAAAGCCTCCAGCAACAACCGGCACGGCTGCCGCCATCACCGGTCGGGCGACCGACGGCACGTCCAATGCCCTCCAGGAGCAGCCGCCGACGCCCGCGCCAATCTCCGTCGTCTCCGCGGGAGCGCCTGCCACAGCGCTCCCACAGAGAGGAGGCGCGGCCGCGGCACGATGCCCATCGATCCCAACAGCTTTCTCCCTCCCAGCTGGAACGAGCGAGGAAGGAGAAGCGACCGCGAACGCCGTCCGCCTCCCTCTCGAAATCTTCCGGAGACTCCACTCCTAGGGTCTCCCAGCACCGACGGACGGACGACTACGAACGCCGGTTCGAGAAAATCGACCGTCGGCTCGCACAGTTGCAGGTGGACGGACAGAAGTCTTCGAACGACGTCGACTTCCAGACCGCCCAACCTCTCTCCCGACTCATTCTCAATGAACCGATCCTCAGTCGGTTCAAGATGCCGCACGTAGAGCCATACGACGGCTCCACCGACCCAATCGACCACTTGAAGAGCTACAAAGCTCTCATGACGATTCAGGGGGCGACCGATGCTCTCTTTTGCATCGGCTTCCCCGCCACGCTCCGCAAAGCTGCCAGGGCCTGATACTTCGATCTTCGATCGGGAAGTATCTACTCCTTCGGACAGCTCGAACACTCTTTCGTGGCTCACTTCAGCACCAGTCGGAAGCCACCACGAACGTCAGACAGCCTTTTCTCCCTCAAACAGGGAGAAAATGAGACGCTCCGACACTTCGTGGTGCGATTTAATACGGCTACGCTTGAGGTCCGGGACCTCAACGAAGACATGGCCATCTCGGCCATGAAACGGGGGCTGAGGGTGTCCCGTTTTACTTACTCCCTGGACAAGACCCTCCCTCGGACGTATGCCGAACTATTGGAGTGTGCGTACAAATACATGCGTACGGACGAAGGAGCCTCCGACCGGCGCTCGATCGAATTCAAGGGCCCAAAGGAGAAGCGAAGGAAGGGTTGGGACCCCGACAGACCTAGCAGGCCCCCGACCGATGGTCGGGTCTCGCCTCCGCGACGAAACCAGAAGTCGCCCCGACGGCAGACTCCAAGACCGATACGCCCCAGGTATGACTCCTACACTCCTCTCTCTGCTCCCCGTGCGTAAATTCTGATGGAGATCGAGGGGGAAGAATACCTGCGACGGCCTCCGCCTCTGAAGGCAAAAGGCCTCGACCGACGGAAGTACTGCCGATTCCACCGGAGCCACGGTCACAATACCGAGCAATGCATCCAGCTTAAGGATGAGATCGAAGCTCTCATCCACCGAGGGTATCTCGGTAAATTTCGGAGGAACCCGCCGACTCGGCCAGTGGCCGACCGACAACCCCAGCCGACTGAGGAAGCGACGACTAATCAGCCGACGGTCGGGGTCATCAATATGATTTCCAAGCGACTCGGCCCGGGGACGTTGGTAGGAGGGGAGCCGACGAAAAAGCTGCGCCCGGACGACGTGATTACTTTTACAGAAGAAGACGTTCGGGGCATCCAAACTCCCCACGATGACGCTGTTGTTGTCTCGGCAACAATAGCAAACTATGATGTAAAGAGAATTTTTGTAGATAATGGAAGTTCAACAAACGTTTTGTTTTACTCGACCTTCTCCCGGATGTGACTATCAACCGACCGACTCAAGAGGGTCCCAACGCCCTTGATAGGCTTTGCCGGGGACGCCGTCGCGACGGAAGGTGAAATTACCCTGCCCGTGACGGTCGGCACCGAACCACGATAAAGTACGATTCATTTGACTTTCGCGGTTGTTCAAGTGCCTTCGGCTTACAACGCCATACTTGGGAGACCCGAACTAAACGTCTTCAAGGCGATTGTCTCGACGTACCATCTCTTGGTTCGGTTTCCGACCAGGAACGGAGTCGGGGAGATGCACGGAGACCAACAGCTCGCTCGCCGATACTTCCAGATCTCCGCTCAAAGCGACGAGTTGAGGGGCTCCCTGACGATCGACAAACTAGACCAACGGAAGGAGGCAGAACGGGGCTCGCCGGCCGAGCAGCTCGTGTCGATCCCGATAGCGAAAAATCCCGACCGGAAGGTATGGGTCGGATCTCAACTATCCGACCCAGAACGGCAACAGTTGACAGAGCTGCTGACGGCCAACGCCGACATATTTGCTTGGTCGGCAGCAGATATGTCGGGCATCCCCCCAGAGACAATAACCCATCGACTTAACATCGACCCGACGATGAGGCCAGTGAGGCAGAAGAAGAGATCTTTTGCTCCCGAATGACAGAAGGCCATCGACAAAGAAGTTGACAAGCTGCTCGAAGTGGGCTTCATCAGAGAAGCCACATATCCCGATTGGCTCGTCAATGTTGTCATGGTCAAGAAAACCAACGAAAAGTGGAGGATTTGTATTGACTACACCGACCTGAATCGGGCCTGTCCAAAAGATAGCTTTCCGTTTCCAAAGATCGACCAGCTGGTGGATGCGACGTCCGGATTTTGACTGCTCAGCTTCATGGACGCTTTTATCGGGTACAATCAGATTCGAATGGTGTCCGAAGATGAGGAGCACACTGCCTTCGTGACCCCCAAGGGCCTCTACTGCTATCGAGTAATGCCCTTCGGGCTGAAGAATGCCGGCGCCATCTTCCAGCGACTTGTCAATAAGGTCTTTAAGGACCAGATTGGGCGCAACATGGAAGTATACGTGGATGACATGCTGGTGAAAAGTACGCAGATTTCGGATCATGTCTCGGATCTCGAAGAAACCTTCCGCACTCTACGACAACATCGAATGAAGCTGAATCCGGCTAAGTGCGCTTTTGGGGTGACCTCAGTGAAGTTTCTCGGATTTCTCGTCTCACAGTGAGGAATCGAGGCTAACCCTGAGAAAATAAAAGCAATCATCGACATGCGCCATCCGAACACCAAGAAGGAGGTCCAGCAACTGAACGGAAAGATCGTTGCCCTCAGCCGATTCATCTCTCGATCGACTGAAAGGTGCCTCCCGTTCTTCAAAACTCTGAGGCAAGCGAAGGGCTTCTCTTGGTCGGATGAGTGCCAATAGGCCTTCGAGGATCTGAAGAGATACTTGGCTTCCCCGCCGCTGCTAGTAAAGCCGGAGGTCGGGGAGACATTGTATCTCTATTTGGCCACCTCCCCAGAGGCGTTCAGTTCGGTGCTCGTTCGAGAGAACGAGAGCCGAACCCATCAGCCTATCTACTATACCAGCAAAGTGCTCCGCGGCACTGAAGCTAGATACTCGGAGATGGAAAAGATGATTTTCGCCCTGACCGTCTCCGCACAGCGACTCCGCCCATACTTCCAGGCGCATGCCATTGTGGTTCTCACCAACCAGCCCCTGAGGGCGATATTGCGCCGACCTGATACATCGGGATGACTGGTGAAGTGGGCGATGAAGCTCAGTGAGTTCGACATACAGTACCGACCGCGACCTGCCTTAAAGGCCCAAGTCCTGGCTGACTTCATCGTCGAATGCCCGACGACCGACCAGGGGTCGGAAGGCGCAGACCCCGGACGAGACGCGGTCACTGAGCATGACCCGGCCTCCACCTGGGTGCTGCACATCGACGGAGCTTCAAACGCTCAAGAGAGCGGGGCTGGGTTCCTGCTCACCAACTCGGATGGGGTAGTCACCGAGTACGCCCTCCGATTCGACTTCAAAGCCTCCAATAACCAAGCCGAGTACGAAGCGCTCCTCGCCGGCTTGAGGATGGCGAGGGAGCTTGGGATCGACAGCCTCCGGGCATTCTCCAATTCTCAGCTGATCGTGGGGCAGGTCAAAGGTGAATTCGAGGTGCGAGATCCGGCCATGGCCAAATATCTTCAGAAAGTGAAGGATCTCGTGACGCACCTCAGATATTTTGAAATTTTCCACATCCCTAGGTCGGAGAACACCCGAGCCGACGCACTCTCCAGACTGACGACCTCGGCTTTCGACTCTTTGGGCCGAACATTCGTGAAGAACCTCGAGCGGCCGAGTGTCGACCGGATCGAAGAGGTGCTACATCTGACGGCTGAACCAAGCTGGATGGATCCAATTATTCGGTTCCTGACCGACGGGATCAGTCCTGAAGATCCCACGGAGGCCAGGCGGCTCCGATGGTCGGCCTCCCAATATGTGATCATGGATGGCCGACTTTACAAAAGATCGTTCTCCCTTCCCTTACTCAGGTGCTTGGGACCGACCGACGCAGATTATGCTCTCCGAGAAGTGCACGAAGGAATCTGCGGGAGTCACTTGGGGGGCAAATCCCTAGCTTACAAAGTCCTGCGACAGGGTTACTACTGGCCCACCATGAGGAAGGACACGGCTGAGTTGGTATGGAAGTGCGAATCATGCCAGAGGTACGCCAACGTACAACACCGACCGGCCAGCCAAATCACTCCTATTGTTGCTCCATGGCCCTTCACTCAGTGGAGGGTCGACATTCTCGGTCCTTTCCCTCCAGCATCGGGCCAAAGGAAGTTCATAGTCGTCGCTATCGACTACTTCACCAAGTGGGTGGAAGCCGAGCCCCTGACGCAGATTACCGAATGAAAAATGGAGGACTTTGTCTAAAAATACATCATCTTCAGGTTCGGGTTGCCGCATACCATTATCACTGACAATGGACGACAATTCGACAACCAAGACTTCAAAGACTTTTGCGTGAAGTTTCGCATCACGCACCGACTGACTTCTGTCGGACACCCGCAGTCCAATGGGGAAGTCGAGGTGACCAACCGGACCATACTATACGGGCTCAAAATCCGACTGAATGAAGCCAAAGGCCTCTGGGTCGACGAGCTGGGCTCCATCCTGTGGGCTTACCGAACGACCCCCCGCGTTCCGACCGGAGAGTCGCCTTTCAGTTTGGCCTATGGGACGAAGGCGATGATTTCACTCGAGATTGGGCTGCCATCTACCAGGGTCGAGCGGTACCAAGAGCCGGACAACTCTGATTGCCGGAGAGCCGACCTAGACCTCCTCCCCGAACTACGGAACGAGGCTCAACTTCATATGGCTTCATACCGACAGAAGGTAGCCCGATATTACAACGCCAAGGTCAGACCAAAGCTTTTCAGGCCTGGTGACTTGGTCCTGAGAAAGGCAGAAGTCTCGAAGCCCCTGGACCAAGGGAAGCTGGCTCCGAATTGGGAAGGGCCCTACATGGTAGCAAACACCTATGGGCTGAGGGCTTACCGACTGGAGACTCTGGAAGGAAAACCCATTCTCCAGACCTAGAACGCCGACAACCTGAAGTTGTATCACCAATGAACTTTGTACTTGTTCATTCGGAATACAAATCCAGTTTCAAATTTCAGAGTTTTAACTCTTCGACTGACGACCGGCGCTCACCAAGAAGGTCGAGTCCCGACGTCTCGACTCGGACTAAGTGTCCACGTAAATCGACGGCCGATGATGTGTCAGACGCTCACAAGGGCCGAACCATCCACGGCGATGGGAGTTGACACTCCTTCTACAGTCGAACTTTCGGGCCAGACTATCGGCTAACTTACATA
Source organism: Elaeis guineensis (assembly GCF_000442705.2). Lineage (NCBI taxonomy): Eukaryota > Viridiplantae > Streptophyta > Magnoliopsida > Arecales > Arecaceae > Elaeis > Elaeis guineensis. Next base: position 125,020,254 of record NC_025997.2, on the reverse strand, counting down.
TTGAGCCCCGACCAAAGAAAGGCAAAATGCCTACGCGACCGCCGTCGCAACTTACCGATCGAGCCACGGCCGGTCGAAGGATATTCGGCTTGCCACCGTCTATCACACGACGCGGCCACAGTCGCATTTATGACTCACCGACCTAGCTACGATCGATCGGACGATATTCGACTTACCACCGTATATCAAGAGGCGCAGTATGAATACCTGACACAAGGGTATCGGGATCTGACTTATCATCATTTTTTCGACTGAACGCGTCAGAAGAAACCCGACTGCCAAGCTTTATCCGGCGGTCGGTCGGCTTCTGACTCAACGAAAGCGCCCGACTAACAGTCGGGCGAAGGATGCCCGACTTAGGCCCTTGACCATCGAAGGGTCGAGCCAACGTCGGGACTTGTTCTACCTTCATGGCGGCACGAATTACCGAACGTCCTAACTGATCTATATAGGTTAGCGACTTGCGCGTTCGGATGCATTCCACGACACATGAAAAGAGAAAAACAAGCAGAGGAAAAAAGTTTAAGTCCAAGACTCCGATTTCATTGAAGATCAAAATGGGCTTTACAAAGTTGGGCCGAAGCCCGAATACAAGCCGGAGCAAAAGCAAAAAGGAAAGACAAAAACCGACTAATCATCAGAGTCGGCCTCCTCCACTGGATAGCGACGGGGGACGGTCGGCAAATCCGCTCTGGCTTCGGCAGTCGGGGCCGCCTGATCTTCAGTAGCCTGCTCTACGTCTTCTTCGGCTTCCGCCCTGGTGGAAAGGCCTTCCGATGCTGGTTCGGCCGTTTCCTCCGCAGCTGGGGCCTCCGATTCTGGCAGAACTATGCTGCTGAGGTCAATTTCTGGGTACAGGCCTCGAACGGCTTCCCGAGCATCATCGTACCCGATCCGGTACGAAAGGAAGCCGCTCTCCAAAAGCTCTTCTCGGTACTCTTCCGAGTCACGAAAGTCTTCGACGGCCCGACCCAAGGCCTCCTTCGCCGACTCTGCTTCGGCCTTCGCGATGTCTGCATCAGCCTGGGCGATGGACAAGCCTTCTTCGGCCTTGGCAAGATTTTCGAGGCTTACTCGGAGCTGCTCGCGGTCGGCCTCTAGCTCCTTGGCGAAGTTGTCTCGCTCGTGCCGAAGCCGACGGACGGTTCGAGACTTCTTCGCGTCATCCCTGGCCGTCTGCAGCTCCGACTCCAACGTCGCCAAGGCTCCCTTGAGTTGGGAGACCTCCTCCGTAAGTCGGGAGACCTCCCCCTCAAGTCGGCCCTCTCGGTCGACCGACTGTTGCAGCTGGTCGACCAGGATAACCTTGTCGGCTTCAAGGCCCGCGACCTTGTCTCTCCAGGCCGCGCGCATGTCACCGAACTTTCGGTATCCGGCTTCTAGCTCGGATATATTGAAGATCAGCTGCACGAAACAAAACCGACCGTTAAGAGACCAAACCTACGGGAACTACATTGAAGGCAAAGGAAAGAGGAGCTTACCCGGATCATCATCGGATAAAATGAAGACAGCATGTCGGAGACACGCTGGTTCTTCATCGCCTCAATGTCGGCAGGAAGAAGGAGCGCCTGGCATAGTCTCCTGGTCAAGTCATGGTTGGCCAGGCCCGACGCACCTTCGGGGAGTGGGAAGTCGGTCGATCCTCCGTCGGTCGACCGTCCTTCGTCGCCCGACGCCATGGGGGCCTTCCCTCGGTCGGAGGCCCAGGCCCTGACGTCGGAGATCGATGGCAGGCTTGAGCCCGATCGAGTCTCGACCGACGGCACGGCAGCAGCAGGCGCTGGTTGCTCGGGTTCGTGGGCCTCCCCCCGATCCTCCTCTGCCTGCTGGGCAGCCGGTGCGCCATCTACCGACTCAGCCGCCCTCCTTTCGGGCGAAGCAGCGCCCTCGCCCGACGGTCCCTCGGACGGGACTTCGACAAGCACTGTCGGCGCCGACAGTGCGATGACGGGCTCCGCCCCCGACTCAGTCAGTTCGCTCGGCGGAGCCGCATGGGGCCTCTTGAGAGGCCACGACGGTCCGGCCCCTTGCACTGGCCTCTTTCGGACGGCGTACTGACGTACGTCGGCTGCCATCAGTCGTGATCTCGACGGTATATCTGCAAAAGGATGACAGATGGTCAGTACCGTAAAGAAGAAACGAAAAGGAGAAAAAGGGGCAAGAAAAATGAAAAACCGACCTAGGCGGGGGACCGGGCTGAGGTCGGTGTCGTACAGGGCCTGCTCGGTGACGAGCTCACTCTGCTTCGGCACCGAGATATCCTTCAGCCGGTGGAAGTCCTCCCGGTCTTCAGCCTCCACCCGACTGTTCTCGTTCGGCTCAGTTCGGGGATTCTCCCAATGAACAGGGAACCCCCAGGGAGTGGAAGAGGATGCGAAGAAGAACTGGTTCTTCCATCCGTGAATAGACGACGGAAGACCAGTAATGAAGGAGAGCCCCTTCCGAGGAATGAAGTACCACCACCCTCGGGCTTTAGGGTGGGGTCAGAGGACGAAGAAAGCTCGGAAGAGGGAGATCCGAGGATCGGTCGGCAAAAGCCGACACAGAAGTGCGAAGCTGACTATCAGCCGAACTGAGTTCGGCGCGAGTTGTGCCGAGCACAGCCCGTAATAGTCAAGGATGTTTCGGACGAACTCCGGAACCGAGAAACGAAGGCCGGCCCGGAGGTCCTCCAAGTAGAAGGCCACCTGGCCCTCAGGCAGGCTGTTAACCCGACTGTCGACACCAGGGGCGAACAGCCGAAACTGCCCCGGGATGCGGTATTGCTCCCGGAGCCGATCGACGTTCGGCCCCGAAAGTGAAGAAACCTCCACCTCCGGGGTCGACCGAGTGTCGTCAGTCGGCTCTCCCGACCGACCACCTCGTGGAGACGTTCTGGCCATGGACTGAAACAAACGGTAGGGAATAAAGAGGAAGGAGATGGTGAAGATGAGGATGGCCCTCAGAAGAACGAGAAGGAATTACTGAGGAAAAGAGAAGCGGAGGAGAGTACCTGAGATAAGGAATTACGCGGACAGAGTCTTGACAGCGAAATGAGGGAGGTAAAAAATTGAATAGGGGCGACCCTGCATATATAGTACCCCCGACGGTCGAGATGAAGGCACGACCAACAAGGAGTCCCCAGATCCCGCCACGTGGCGTCATCCGGACCGTCCGTCCGCCCGACGGTTCGACGCACCCACCTTCAGATCGAGCCACGTCACCTCCATCCGCTTCAACAAACCCGTCCCAATGGCCGCACGCCACGTGGCGTGAAGGCCGCGACGTTTCGTGTCCCCGAAGGGACGACGGGAACGGCGGTTCCCCTTCCCGATGGGACGGAACACCTGACATCGACAGGACGTCTGACACCGACGGGACATCCGACACCTGCAGAACGTCCGACGCCGACATGACACCTGACACCGACGGGATGGGACACCTGACACCGACTGGACACCTGACGCTAGCGAATCGCTCGGCATTCATGAGACGCCTGACATCATATCGACTCGCGGTACGATCGGAACTTGGCACACAGTAAATCCACTCCTTTTCGCCCGACGTCGCTGCCCAAACGAAAGCATTGGCCAGTGCGCCGTCCGACTCAGGAGTGGAGGGGGGTAACTGTTGGAAAATACCGACCGACCCCGCTCACGCCGACTTATGATCGGGCCTACCCGACCGGCTGACCGATCGTCGGACGACATTACCGACCGATTAACGGCTCTCTACCGACTGAGGATATGTCGGTCGGGCAGACCTTCTCCGCTCTCCCGACCGACTGCACCAGGAAGTCCGATGGCCGACTCTCGCAAAATGCCCGACTGACCGTCGGAGGGGTCCGAATCTCCACCCGACGCCACTCAGCTGGCCACCGACCTAAGGTCGATCGACTCCTCCGATCGCCGTACTGCAGCCAGAGACTGTCAGCCCTGACAGCAGCATGCGGCACTGCCGCCTAAAGGCATTATCCCGCCTAGGACATTGTCAACCCTAGTGATTTGACAGCCTCACAGCGACGTGACACTTTCACGGCGACTCTGACAATCTACAGTGAGTTGACAATTCCTCAATTGTCTGCGCCATTAATGACGGCGCCATACTACGCTCCACTATATATATCGGAGAAGGCTACAGTGCTTGAGATCTGAAAAAAAAAGACAGACTTGCTCTCCCCCTCTCTCTCTCGTTGAATTCTTTGCTCTCTTCTCACTGTTGCCTAGTCTCCTCTCTGACTTGACCGTCGAAAGATCCCCGCTGGAGCCGTCTCCGGTCAGTACGGACTTTCTTTTGCAGGCGCTCATTCCTAGCGATCAGACGACGGAGGAATTGGCCGCAACAATTACGATGACCTTGCATGGTAGAAAATCTACAAGGCTGAAAAAATTCTCAAGAATCATCCTTTGCTATATTTTGACTCGATCGTGTATACGTACTAAACTGACAGCATTCCACACCAGAAAAAGCTCAAGCCTTGATGACCTGCATAAAAAATTTCTTCACAAACATTGGATGCCTTTGTAAAACCATCCTTGCATCAATATACCATCAGATACCGGATTGCATGACAGGTGAAAAAAAGTGACCCAAGATGAATGGATAGGTTGCACTCGATCAATAGAACAATGGTAGATTAGCACCCCTTACTGATAATCCTATACAAAGCCACTCACTCTCATCTGACTCTGTAGTCACCAAAAATGTTAGACCAAACAATGGGAATCCACAGACATGAGCAACCTTATAAACAAAAATATTCTCAGGAGCACATTTTCAACAATATGCTTCAGATAAGGCAGTATTTTCCAGCTAATAAAGTTTTGACATCATACTTTGTAAGTAACGCTAATTTGACGGAGTGTGCAATCAGAGATTCGCAAAAGTGATTGCAACTTGGACAATACAATGGTATAAGGCATGCATCATCACAAAAACTTGGCATTACGGATCCTATCAAACTTGTTTTCTGGATAGGTATAATGTTGGTCTCCGTGATATTCATATCTCTGGTCATCTTCAGATTCTTCATCAACATCAACAATTTCTTCTTCATATTGAGAGTCTGAACCTTCCAAATCATTGAAAGGGTCTCTATCCTCATCTTCATCATCCCTAGATAACTCTTCGTCAGGATAATCATTCCTTGGATTATCTTCAGCTGCAGGCCAAACAAGTAAACTCTCAGTGCCACTCGCGCATAGATGAAAGGAATAGGACAGACATACGTACCATTTGAATCATCACTTTCATATTCCGATTGCAGGGGGCCATCATAATACTCATCATCAACATCTACTTGCACCCTGGAAAGGCAATTCATATGTCAATATTATTTAAAGAAATCCACTTTGAAATCATATAAATTAAAGAAAGAAAATGACATGAATCAAGTTTCCTTACAGTGGATAATCAATTGCCTTGTCTGCCTCGTTATTTTTCAAACCATCATCCACAGTGTACAAGTCATAGACATAGTTATCTATTCATCATGGCACAGAACGATCATAAAGGAATGTAACAGGTGACAATAGATTTCCAAATTTATAACATATTTGTCTGTCTGATTAATACTCCCAAAATAGCATAGACCCATGACACCCAAATTGTAGGAACTAGTTTTACAAAATATACGAGTTAGGAGTATATATCTAAATAACGTCTTTCAGAAGGTATAACATCATAGACATTATTTCTCAGAATGTATAACATTATAGGGGCATATGGAGGCCTTTTGGGAAATTATCAGAGAATCTTTCAAAAAGGTCCATTTCTTTTTAGTTAATTGGCTGATACTACTGGATAGTTGCACTCCATATTTATACTTCCACAGAGGATGCTTTAAGTGACAGGAACTGAATATGGTAACAGTTAAAAGATAGGATTTTGTGCAGATGAGATGACATAGGATTTTGTGCAGATGGGATGACACCCTCGTTAAGAAAGCTAACAAGAATACTACCAACACAAGCACTTACATAAGCTTTTTACACTATTTTTTAGGTTGCTTCATTAGATTAAGCCCTATAGGAACCCATCCACACTCACCCCACCCTATGTAGTATCAACCAAAAGCAATAAAGAACTCCCATTCGAACTACTCATCACCAGCTTTAAGTACCTTAATAGCAAATCATTGCTCCATTACAATGTAGTGCCACAAGGGTTTGTTTCCTTTAGTAGATTAATCTAAGAAATTCACTATTCACCACTAAGGTTTCTTTTCTTATTTTATATAGCTAATCACAATAAAGGAATCTGATCTCAAATATTCACCACTACCTTCATAGTACCTTAATGGCGCAATGGTGAGGTTGCACCATTGTGATCCAGATGTCATGGGTTTGGAGCACAGAAACAACCTCTATGTATGTGGGGTAAAGCTATGTATCTCAAACCCTCCTTAGACCCCACAATGGTGGGAGCCTCATGCACTGGGCCGCCCGTTTTTAGATTCACAGTACCTAAATGCAATTTATTGCTGCATTAAATTTTAATGCTACTATGGTTTGTTTTCTTTGTAAGATCCATCCTATTAGACCCACTTCTACCATTTGTTCATTTTGTAGAAACCAACAGCAGTAAAGTAACCTAATCCTAACTATTCATAGTTGGATTTAAAATTCATGGTTGGCTATAAAATAACTCACTAGCCATTAATTGTTAAGTTCAATTTGGTGCAACAGGGTTACTTTTGTTGTTCAATTACACCCATAAGGAACTCCTCTCCAAGTCCCACTCAACCCCTCCCACCAAACCAGAACCCAAATATTGAGGGCTATCAACTATCTTATCATGTCATATTGCGGGCTTCAAAATTAATGACAACACAAAATTTCGTTAGCTTTCAAATATCTTACCGCCACTGTTAATATTGAGGGATTTAAATTTATGTCCCCACAAGCTTTTCCGAATATTTCCTCAAACTTTCATCCATGTCATCCTATAGGTCTTCCCGTCCTTCCAAACTGCTATACTGCAAAGATTGGTTTTAGAACTTTTGTCCCCATTAAATCAATATATCTAGTGGAAGTATAAAATAGAGGATGCTGGACCTCCATGCATTTGTAAGAAAAATCTGCCTGAGTGCAATGTAAGCCAGAAACACATCCTGCTTTTGTCAGCTCCCCATCTAACTCATGTGAGATCCACAACTTAAGTGGCAAGGGGCGTGCTTCACATTACGCATGTGTTATTCTCGCCTAATGCATGTGCAGATTTAGTGATTTTCAAATGAAGTATTTCAAAAGCCTTGATAGTTTTAAATCGATAATTATAATCTAGAAGGCTTGGTTTGAATACTGCTGATGATCAGTGAATCACAGAAGTATGCTTAAAATTTATTAGTGAAATCTTGAGGATGTCAGTATAACTTTAAGATATGAGAGATTACCTTCTCTGGATGCATAAGCACGCATATCAGATTCTATCTCTGCAGCAGCTGTTGGAAGATATTCCCTTATCAGTGGCAGATAGTTACACAAAATGGCGTTATCTTCAAGATCGGAAACTCTGCATGAAAATCAAGTGGTAGTAATTATGAATCAGGAGACAGATATGACCAAAAAAATTGGAAAACATAAAAATACAACTTACTCTGGCTTTTGCACCTTCCTAGATGTCCTATCCTCAACATCAACTTGAACAACATCATAAAGATGGCATAATTCGCGCAAGGAATCTTCATCCGGATCTGTACAGCCCCTTCTGCTCTTCCATATTTGTTCAAAACGAGCATTTCTTGCTAGATCCTAGGAAGGAACCAAAAAAAAAAAAAAAACAAATAGTCAATCTTATATGGAACCTAGATGTTGGAATACTTCCTTTATACCGACATTTAAGATTAACCTATAATAAGACAGTAATCAAGTACTTCTACCTGCCGAACGATTCTTACAAATTTCAATTATCTGACCAGAAGCAAGGAGTGTGAGAGTGCGTGTGTGTGACACTTAACCCCTATGCATGAAAATCTACCAGTCAGACAAATTTTAATTTCTGATCATTTCCACACTAAAATAATGAACCATGTTGACGGTGAAAGAGTGTTACAAAGAAAGAAAGATTTCTTAATGGACTGTTAAGGAATACTAAATATCTTCAAATGGATTAATAAGTACAGGTCTAATACACGAAGGAGATTAATTTCCATCCCTCCTGTAGGAAACAAGTATCATGCATCACAAAGAGGTTATATGTAGTAACTAACCATAATAAATCACACCTCTAATCACCGGAAAGAAAAAAATGTTAAGTAAATTGAAATGTACCTCATGCTTTTGTATAGCTGCAGACCGTAGCTGATCTTGCTTCTGCTGGAAAAAATTATAAATTGTTAATACTGACAGTTGAATTAAACATTTCAATTACTGAAACTAATGACCGACAAACTGAACATCACAGCAACACTGACCAAGTAAAGGCAAAAAAGGGAGATAATAAAAGGCCAACTTGGAGTTGGTTACCCATTCTCAACACTCCTGTTAAAAGAGACAACTGGAAAATAGCAGCAAAAACTAAAAAGGCAAGAACCCATATTTTTATTGATTAACAAAACTATTTCTGATTTGAGGTTGTGGGGGCAGTTTCCCCTTACTCATCTAATTAAAAATATAAAAAAAGAGAAAATTTTCAGAGTCGGCAACAGATTGATGGTTAGCAGAGTCTGGTGCATAAAAGTTGGGGATGTGGGAGATTTAAGATTCTCATTTCCCCCCTGCAAAGTCAACCATACACCCAGATGCATATGTACAAGTCTTACACATATGTATATCATGTCTGTGACATACATCTATCATGTTCCGGACCAATATTTTAGGTACTAACTGATCATACTTCCATCATTGCAATCAGTTTTCAAGCATCCAAAACACAATATTAGCATGAAGTGATATCATATGAGGTTACATTTGACAAAATTCAGTATATCAAGCCCAGGCCAGTTTTAATGCCCATCAGTTCAAGATGCAAATGGACCAAGCTCTTTCTATATCTGTTCAGGTTACAGGTATGCCTAAGGCTTATCCTTGGGTTCAGAACTCTTTTAGGCTCAGTATGTGCCAGAATAGCATGTCGGCATGGCTTGGACTGTTTATTTGGGTTTCCAGACAAGATAAGGGCCTGTTTGGATATTCATACAATATTGGGCTGAAAATCCTGCAGGAGTTGGGCCTGCTAGCCTGTCTAGCTTGCATCTTCCAAGGACCTTCCCAAATCTTAGACTTTGGACTGCAGGAAAAGAAAAAAAAAAAAAAGACCACCAAAGGATTTGGATTAGGTGTTTGGTTGGGCCTGCCAGCCTGTCTAGCTTGCATCTTCCAAGGACCTTCCCAAATCCCAGCCCAAATCCTAGACTTTGGACTGCAGGAAAAAAAAAAAAAAAAAGACCACCAAAGGATTTGGATTAGGTGTTTGGTTGATAGATCCATGCTTAAATGGGCAGCCCAATCCACTAATCCTGCAGGACTTTCAGCCTAATCTTGTAGGAATATCTAAACAGACCCTAAGAGGGTGGAAGAAATTATCAAGTCAACCAGCCAAGCATGAGAAACCTTGTTTGACCAGCAGTGCAGAGCAAATATACACAAGCTAGGGATATATTGATTTGGTTTTGATGTCAGAATAGGCTCGTGTTCCCAGGTTCAAAATGGAGCATGTATGACCACCCATAGTCTGACCTGTATGTAGACAAGGCCTGGCATCCAGTCTAAATCAAATCTCCTTATGAGGGACAAAAAGTCATGTGATAAAAGAAAAAAGAGGGGGTAAAGGTCCCTCACCTTCCAATGAACCAATAGAAATAGATGTTATACTTACTTTATCTTGTTTATGTGCACTCCTCCGCTCTTCAATCTTCCTTTTGAACTCTTTTGAACCACTAGAACCAGGTTGCTTGAAAAAAAAAAAAAAGAAATAAACAGTCACATACATGTCTGCAAGGCCGTTTATGCTTTTGCTCAACACCACATGACAGTGCCACATAGGGCAAAAGAAATTCACAGTTCAAATAAGGAAAACAAGATCACAGAGAAAGTAAAACAAGAAAATACAAGAATAGCAAAGTGATTAACCATGTCATGCTAAAAAGTAGAAGCAAGTTTAATCTGACTCCCAAAACAGTGCATGCTGTTTTGGATAATCGTAATTAAAAGTTAAAAATATTAAGGAATGGCACTTTCAGCATATTAAATGCTGCAGTCACATAACAAGCATCATTTTAGTTAAACAAAAAATCATATGCATAACATTTTCTTTAATTATAGCCATTATATGGAAACATCAATGATAACAGAGAAAACCCACGCAGGAAAAAAAACATAAAGGCATGCAAAAGCAAGTTACCATCATATTTATGACACAATATCTTAAAATTTGCTACCTTTATAGATATTCATTGAGCAGATTATTTATCTCTTGATTGTACCTTAAACAATCAGATTAAGCACCCAGAAACTTGATTCAGGTTCTACCTGAAGCACATGATCTACCTACCTGAAGCACATGAACCCAATTTTCTAATCCACCTCATAGAGACAACCCATGATTCATGAATTTTATCACACTACAAATCACATTTCTACCGAGTTCATCCAACTCCACATGAAATAGGATCAAAATCATCTACTTTCTTTGGCAAAACAAAGCCAATGAACTAACAAAATTAACTTGGGTGGTAGCTTTTCAAATGATGGCAATGATCTAGGATGTAAATAAGGGAGGAAGCCAATAAGCAGCTGATCATGGAAAGACCACTAAATTATGAAAAAAATACTTATTCTAGCAAGTTGTACTCTTAAATTGCAGGGGCAGATGTATGACAGATTTTTTGTCAAGCATGCATTAACTTGAGGTAAACTCACAGCAAATTTGCACATTTTTTCAAGTAAAGAATCTACTAGGAATTTCCCTTCTTGCTCCAAAAAGTACTTATTCAAGGGACAAGACACTGTGAACTCAGCAACAGTTCCAAACAAATCTATATGGGATGTCCCTACTGCAGCATAATTGAAAATGGCGAAAAAGAGACTAACCAACCACACCAAGCACCACAGTGTTCCAACTTGTAACCTCTGTAAATACAAGCAGGAAATTTTCCACCTTCCTACCAGTAACCTTAAACTCCAATCAAGCCAACTGACTTCAGAATCTGCCGTTTCAAAAATGCAGCTCAAGCCAACTGAAAGAAGGTAAATGATAATTGAACTTTCCTGCCACTTGAGTTCTTTATGAAGGCAAAATGGACCATTTTATCAACTAGAGACCAATTGTTCTAACATATGTAATGCCATACACAGATTGGTCTGACATGAAATATCAAAAAACCCCTGGGTTTTGGAGCAGCTTCTGGATATGTTGAGGGCAAAACTCTTCAAACATAGACTGTCTATTCTAGGAAAAAAAATTCAAGTTGAAACGAGCATATTTGAAGGAACTATGTTTAGTTCTCCTAGAAAATGATTTAATATAATCAATTCCCAAGTTCATGTATACAAGAATTGCATGAGGTTACAGGCATTGAAACAGATATTTCATTTTCCATCAATTACTTTAATCAGCAAAATAAGAATGGTGTGACATAGTTACTGCTTTAACCAACATATATAACCCCAAAAGTAGGATATCATCTGGTTGGCATGTTTAGAGACAATATGCAAGAAAATATATTAAGAAGAAGCAAGATGAAATGCCAACCAGAAAAGAATGCAAAACATCTTTAATGGCTTCAGAGTGCCTTATAGTCTCAACATGTTGCACCAATAGCTTCTTTGTTCTTGACTCCTTGAGGACTGCAAGCAAGCAAAGAAGAAATACAAAATAATGAACAAAGAGAAAGATCGTGAAAGTCATGCACAAAAGCCACAAACTGAATACTGTTTGAAAACATCAAAGTCTAAATGCTTCTGCTCCTCATCCAATATTTCCACTCCTCAACCAAAGTTTCCCTCTAGTCTTTTAACTTTTTCCATTTTATTGTTACAAGGAATCTCTTATGATATTTTTTTACCAGCATCCATCCTATTTCCTCTTAATAATCACAAAATATTGACACTAAACATGTCATATAAGAAACAACAGAAAAGCATAAAGAAAAAGTCTATCATCAAATCTCTGAATTATAGGCAAAAGATCACACGACATATTAACTGGGCAAGTGACCCTTAATCAAACAGACCAATGGATTCAAATGATTTGATTGATTAAGAAAACATTACATTTTCAGAAGAAAACATGCACTAACACATGCTTGCACTCATGCATATATGCAAATTATTGCAAGTATTTAGGGATGCATGGTACCAAAAATCTTGTTGTATGGGGGAAAAAATCCAAGGCTTAAGATACCAAAGTAATTGAAATCTTAAAACAAGAAGTCTAAATCCATGTCAAAACATTTCGAAGATATTTTTTAATTACTTTAGAAGACTTCTTTTACATTTGTATAGCTACCTTATCATTATACGGATTTTAGATAAACTATCTAGAAAGGTATAGGGCATCAAACTATAAGATTGCATATATTAATTATGCTTTCATGTCACTATAGAAGTCAGTGGACAATGGCAGCTAGAGCTTTCATCCTACCATTAATGGTCCACCCTGTTGACTGATTATACTAAATTTGCATGCGATACGAAAATGGGAAGGACATGATTTTATGATATGAGGCACAGGTGGCTCTTTGCCTCCTTTTCCATCAAAAAAGAACTGTTCTACTTTAGTGGCTCAGCCATTCCTTCCAGTCAAGCTATAATTTGTCCAAACAATCTATTAGCAAATTGCTTGAAATGAATTATCTCATGAAAAATATGATCTTTAAAAAGCAAAGACTGTAATCAAGAATTTAAACTGGTTATATAATAGAGCATTGAATGTATGAAGTGCCTTTTCCCGTGGAGCAATCAGAGATGGAGAGGCTTCCAAGATCCAACAAGGCCCTCTTAAGTGGCCTTTCATTGATCTCCAACCCTGGAAACAACAACAAAAGAGTCTCCACTATCAAAATAATGCAATCTACTTCGCAAAAGCGAATAAACTCGAGCAGATTAAAGCTGGAAACAAAAAGAAATACAGGAAAAGAGAGAGAGAGGGGAAAACAAGATACAAACTCACAGAAGGCGTCGAGTCTCGCCTGAGAAAGCTTTCTCTTAACCCTAACGACAACCGGCTTTGCCTTCATCAGATTGGATGGAGGAGGAGACGAAACAGAGGTCTCTCCAAGCTCTGCCATGGCCTTCGAGATTAACAAAGCAGAATTAGAATAGATTAGAGTTAGGTTTTTGAGAATTTATTAGAAATAAGGAGAGAACCAGAGAAGGGGGGAAAAGAGGGTTTCTTTTTTCTGAGGTCCCCGTGCCCTATGGATCTATTGCAGCCTAGCTCCTCCTAAAATTTTTACCCTCTTTCCGTATTAGGATTCGTTCTTCTCTGCTTTACTCTTCACCTCCGGAGCTCGCTCTCTCTTTTCCTTTTTCATTACCATGGTGAAAGCTTAAGAGACCCTCAGAAAGCCGGGACCTCATCCGGATCGAGCATATTAGCGCCTATCACGTCTAGTATACTTGAAAAAACAGCATTGTAAAAGAAACTTTGGGCCAGTGTGCCTCTTGACTTAGGTCCTCATAACATCTCAGCTATATCATACTATCGATTCCAATAACAAGATTGAGCAAAATTGGTAACATTATCAGAAAACTATCATTAGAGGACATACTCCTGCCAACAGTGCATCAGCTTTTCAGCACTACCTCCGTGGTTCAATTTTCATACTGAAATGCTCACAAGCAAAAAGTTCCTAACACACTCAATGTCAGTTACTAAATTCTCTATTTCAGAGAATCAGCAGAAGCACAGAAACAGAATCAACTGAGTGCAGTCACAAAATTCATACCACTATATTAACAGGTACAGTGAATGTGAATTAGAGAAGAAATAAAATCATAATCTATACTAAATCGCGGCTCCAGAAAAACCACAATGTTCCTAACCCCCTCCAATTTCCAAATGTCCTAATCCATATTTTGCAAGTTAAAAAAAAAAAAACGATGAGATGCCAAGAGAAAATGTTCAAAAGGCGCCATTTTTTTCCCCATTCAGTTCCAAATTTCACATGGCACTCCTCACGGTATCGCATCTCAGACAAAGAAAAACTAGGTTTTGCTCTAGAACTCCCAATCAATACCCTAACAAGTACAAAAGAATGTCTTTTTGTTGTTCTCCAAGCCCTAATTCCCATAATGCTACACAAAAAACCGACTTTCCTTGCGAAATGCAACCAAGCGCAACCCACATCTCAAATTCCTTCACAAATTCGAGAAACAGAACTCAGAAACCCATCACCAACGTCACCATGAGAACGAATCTCATCCTTCTAGTATCGAATATAACAAAATCAAATAAACGAGGAGACTTTTTAACAAATCGACGAATCGGCCTACCCATTCGCGACCCCGAGGGATCCCTCGCCCTCTCGAGCACCCATCCGGTGTTCTGCCGCCCGCCTTCATGTCGGAATGGGGAGAAGCGGGAGAACAATGGAGGAGAGGAAGGATACGGATATGGAATTTGGGTTCCAAAGCGCTCTTTGGTTGCTTAAGCTCCGCGGGTCAAGCGGTTTTCGTTCCCGAGGAGGACCGTAAGGGTTCAAGAATGGACGAGACCAGGTCGCAGTTGCCTGCGGTCGCTCGACGATGCGAGCGCAGCTGACTGCGAGGACCCTGCGCATCTCAGGGACCTCTGATGGTGATTTGGCTAGCCGCTATATAGGTGGCCCTTTCATGTCCATGGTTAGATAAAAAGGAAACCAAAATAGATATGGATCCAAAATTGAAATTGTTCATCTTTTGTATGAATCAAGGTAATTTTTATTATCACACAAAGGCATCGAAAAGGACATTGTTAAAGTAATTAAAATAGTAAGCATGCATTATCTTTAATCTTTTTCATTAGAAATAGGGGTTAGATATCCTCGCTCTCTTATTTGTCTTTCCAGAGCGGCTAACTAGAAAATTTAATTAATCAATGTGCTTGTATTAGATATTTCTAGATTTCTTCTGAGTAGTAAAAATGTAAAGATATCTATCTTAGAAGTATTTGTGCAATGTATAAGAAATGTGGAATCAGATTATGTGGACCTCTACATTGCAACACTTTAAATTTGAAGCATGCAATTAAAAAAGTTTATAACATCATGCTACATGATTAATAGTAGCATACATTGTTGTTGCTTGCTTGCACATGTATTTGTTAGATAATTATGCTAGCTCATGACACGGCTTAAACAAGCATTTCTAGATAAATACTCTTAACTCCTCCGAAACTAAAGCTCAACAATGTACAGTGCCAAACTAGACATAGTTTAATTGAGAATTCGCAAAAAAATATCATATTTAATACATGATTCATATGGTATGGGTTGTTGATACCTACATTCTTGAGTAATTGTCAGGAAAACCATGCATAGGCATTAGCTGATCAACAGTTAACAATGCCAACTTGCATGGTAGAACTTTGGCAGCTGAATAACTAATGGTAGCATGGCAAAAGCTTTTGCAAACTCGTTTTCTTCTCTCTCTATCACAAAACATTTACTCCATGCGTATATGTCACGGCAAATGTGCATAAAGGTACAAATCATCAAAAAAAAAAAAAAATGGCATTTCAGATCACATAATGCTCAGATTTGCAATTTATAATGATCAGTATTATAATTCAAGATCCACATTGACCTTTGTTGCTACTACTCGCATGCATTAACAATAACAACTACAATAATCACCTTCTTTAGACATTTAATGACCAATAATTATTATTACGATGACCTTGCATGGTGGAAAATCTACAAGGCTGAAAAAATTCTCAAGAATCATCCTTTGCTATATTTTGACTCGATCGAGTATACGTACTAAACTGACAGCATTCCACACCGGCGATCCCCATCAAGTAGCCCCCACATCGTTGTCATGAGAACAGAGCCCCATAAATTGAAAATTTTGCAGCCAAAGAAAAATCATTTCAATCAAAAATCCCCAACCCTACAAAATATCATGCTTCTACCAAGATTGAGATCTCAAAACCTCAAGGAACCAACTCACCCCACTACAACTCGCACAGAATACCATATACTTGAGAAAAAACCCAATCAGAACCTAAGAAACCTCTCTAATCTCTCTCAAGTGCCCTCCTTTCCCACAGATCTCAGAAAAAGATAATGAAATGAAAAGAACATAAGCAAAAAGAAAAAAAAAATGATCATATATGTGGGAAAAAGTTTTACCCTTAAATTTTTTCCATCTTTCTTTTATTTTCGTTAATTTTTCCCATGTTTCCCCTGTTTTTCCCCTATTTTTTCCATCCTTAGGAGTCCCAACCGGGTGGCAGGCTTGGAGCGGCGGAATAGGGAAGCTTAGACGACCAAAGAAGAATCCTTTTGATCAAAAATCCCCAGCCCTACAAAATATCATGCTTCTACTAAGATTAAGCTCTCAAAACCTCAAGGAACCAACTCACACCGCCACAACTCGCACAGAATCCCAAATACTTGAGACAAACCCAATCGAAACCTAAGAAACCAGTATAATCTCTCTCAACTCTCAAGTGCTCTCCTTTCCCACAGATCTGAAAGAGCTAATGAACTGAAAAGAAAAAGAAGTGAAAAGAAAAAAAAATGATCATACCCAACAAAATATTTTAAAAAAAATCTCAGTTGTGATGATTTCGTCAGAGAATCAAATGACTGTGCCATCATATTCATTCAGAAAATGCATTGTTTCCCGATGTGGGACTATGCCAATACCTAACGAAGTTGCGAAGGGGTGAAAAAAGAACCGAATTTTCGAAGAGCTACAAGAGAGACCGTGGCTAAGAGATTGGATAGAGTGTCATCTCTTCGAGTCTGATCCTGTTTCCTTATTTCCTTGTGGTTACTTGCTGACGGTGAGGTCGCGACGCGGGAGGATGGATGTTTGAGCGGCAAAGGGAGGGAAGGCGATTAGGAGGCATACCAGAGAGATAGGAGACGAACGATTGGGTTGAGAGCTACAGGCCGCCGGTGGGGAGAGAATGAAACATCCTCATTATGTTCGGGGCGCCGACGGGAAGAAGTCGGAAGCGAATTTCAAAAAAGATAAAATAAAAGCTTAATCACCGAAAAAACATAAAATATGTGGGAGATTCCCCATTCCACTGTCAACCTTAACTCAGTGTAGCAGATAATCTAATTTTTAAATTAATCCAATTCGGATCCTATGAATTTCAATGATATTGTTATGTGATATTACACAATATACTTATATGGTAAAAAAAATGATACCTCGGATCCAAATTAAATTAATTTAAAAATTAGATGATCCATTATACGGAATTAGAATTTAAGATGAAATTAAAAATTTTTAAATAATTAAAAATTAATTTTTATAGTTAAGCTCCAAAGACTTTGGATTGATCGTGCTTCAAATCATCAATTTAATTCTGATATTCGGCATACCCATGATAGGATTGCAAATGATACCAAGAGCTTAATAATTTTATATAATTATTTTATAATAATTAATATAAGTTTTAATTAAGTTCCTAATAATTTTAATGGAACAAACTTAGGTTTCATATATTTGATTTTTTTTAAATTGAATAGAACTTGGATATAACTTGAATAGTGAAAAATAAACTATATATATTTATCTAAATATAAAAATATAAAGAAAATTAACTATATGGTCTGAATTATTTTTTTTCTCCATATTTAATTTATATTTTTTTCTTATGCATACTATATGAGTTCCAAAATCCCAATCAACACTAAGATTTTGATTATATTTTAATCAAACTCAATGTAACTAGAAATTAAATATATTTTAAAAGTGATTGATATTCCTAATAACCAATCGCTTATTTTCCATATGATGCCTCTTTCATATTATAATCTACCGTAAACTCTTATGATAAGAATCCTTTTAGTTTTACAGATTATTAACTTATGGACAGTTGATCCACTAATTTCATGTGCTAAATCAAACCTTAAAGAAAACCTCGAATCCAATTACTAATCAAGCTGGAATTGGACTTAGGAGCTTACTTGTTTTTGATAAATCTGAATCCGAAACTGAATTTAAATTTTCTTATTGAGTACATATGCGAATATACCATGGATTCAACCTATTCACACCTCTAATCTAACAAGGTTTTCAATTATTCATGAACTATGTTGATCATGACATCTAGGGTTGCAAGTGGTCGGGTTAGATTGAAAATCAACACCACACAAATCCAACTCATATTTGAATTGGTTCAAATAATTGAATTGATGCCTAATCTTATTCTTCTCAGATCAAAGATTTTTATGTCGACCAAGATGGTTATCTATTACAATATTCAGTAACTTTTGATACGATATATGCATAAATCTCAATTACATTATCTTAGCCGATATAAACCAATAAAGCTGAGATTTCGATGGTTGATATTCTTCAATCATTTTGTTGGCTATCTTAATAGACTATTTGTTAATAAATCTTAAAATTAATAATTAAATATAGTTCTTAATCCTAAAATTTTCATGCTAATTGAGATTTTGATATCTTGATAAAAAAATATCAACCAAGATATGTTGAGATTCATTATCAAGTCTTAATCCAATTAGAATTCTATTTTAAGTTGATCATTATTTAAATAACTTTAAAACTCTATTTAATTATTTTTTTATATTATATTTTAAATAAAATATATTTTTAAAAATTATACTATTTAGTTTAAAATTTTATTTTAATAAATTTTTAATTTTTAAATTCAAATATAAATTAAATTTTCATCCAAGTGATGCTCTATTTAAATAAAATTTTGATGTCTTCTTTGGATGTGAAAGAGTATGGACAAGAGCGTAGGAAGACCAACTTAAAATAACATGGCCAGCACTTATATTAGTTATAAGTCCCATTGTCCCACGGATCTGTCTCCTATTTGGTCTGGGACGCGACAAGTCCAATCCAATCTGGACTCGAATCTTTGGCACCAACCTCTTTGCTTCGGATTTTTTATCCCTTCTCCATCCATTAAAATTATGAATCTCTTCGTCGGTTCACGGCCGACGCCTATCTCTTTTTTTTTCTTTTTTTTTTTTTTTTAATTTTCTCCTCTCCAAGGGAAGGAGGACGACAGGAGGATGGTTGCTCCATCCGGAGGAACCGCCACCGAAGCGGCGGGGAAGGTGGCGGCGAGGCCGTCGGGGAAGATGGCGGCGGACTTCGTGATGGGCGGCTTCGCGGCGGTGGTGGCGAAGAGCGGGGCGGCGCCGGTGGAGCGTGTGAAGCTCCTTCTCCAGAACCAGGGGGAGATGCTGAAGAGAGGCAACCTCCAGCGGCCTTACAAGGGGATCGCCAATTGCTTCTCGAGAGTTTTGAGAGAGGAGGGCGTGCTGTCCCTTTGGAGAGGGAACCAGGCCAATGTCATCAGATACTTCCCCACCCAGGTCGGTGTTCTTCCAAAAAAATAAAGTCACCTTTTTTCTTCCAATTCTCGTTCTTCTAGTCTATTTGATTCTATTGGATTAATATCAGGACTTGTATTCTACTTCCATTGTTATTTTGAATCGAGTTTCGTGATTTTTGTTATAGAAATTTTGGTTTGTTTGAATTGGCTTAAAATTGGAATATTGCATCATGCTATCATTAGATGAATGGTCTATAAATTGGGTGGCAAAAGTTGGTTGACGGTTTGCTATTTCTTTAGATAATCGCAGAGATTCATCTTTTAGCTAGCTACTGAGAACTGACTACCCTGCTGTAATAGAATGTGAGATCTATCAAGATTAATATATATACATCAGTGTTTACCATGAATTTAATTATCCATCGCAGCATCACACTGCATCATATGTACTATGCCAGTGCCTTACATGCATGAGGCACTGACATGGTACTGGCATCAGTTCTTGTCATGCTGCCATGTTGGTGCATGTCACACATGCCAAGCACTGAAACATAGCTCACCATGGTATGTATTGGCCCAGTACCTTACCAGCACCCCATCAGCATGGAATACTTCTATTTTCGGGGTCTGTTATGAGCTCATTCATTAAGAAGCAGAGGTTTGTGTTTAGTTCAACAATGTACATGCTTGTTTCTTTGCAACTGGAGGGCTTGAATTTTGGATGGCATTCCGGACTGATGACAATAGCATGCATCTGGGAGAAAGACTTAGTTTATGGTGCTATTTTAAATCATTAAAATATAAATGTGGGATGATGGGCTTTATAAAGATGTTGGTTTAATCATTCCATTGTTACTCCCATATTCCTTTGCCTATTAGCATTGCACAAAAGAATATTTCAAAAGTCCATCGTTTCAGACAAGGTGATCCATTTTCATCGCATTTTTGCTCTTTTTCTTTATAGGCTTGGTAATATGTATTTTTGTGATGTGAGCTGAGTAATTTGGTCAAATAAGAGAATCTTATAATGCCATTCATTTCTTGCACTTTTGACCTCTAATTTTGTGAAAAATATAATCATTCTTTAAAGGAAGAAAAGAGAAAAGCTAGTGCATTTTACAAAATGAAAGCAAATCTGTCAATTGAGAGAAACTTGTGAAAAAAATTGGGAAACAGAAAAAAGACTAGTTATAGTCCTTAACAATAAGAATACAGTGTTTGATATTAATCATTTATGTAGACAATCTAATTCTCTAAGTAATTATGAGACTACAGAATAAAGTACTTCTAGGTTGCAGCTCCACTTATAATCAAGATAGGTGGTAAAATTGAACCTTTTTAGCGTGTTCACAATTTCAAAAGGTTGTCTTCTCGACACATCACAAATCCATAAAGAATGAACCTTTTTTGTGTGTTAAAAATTTCAACAAGTATATCTTGTCAACACATGGTACATCCGTGAATGTTAAGTTTAATGAGAGCTGAAGTCTTAAGTTGGAAAATCCTAAAGATCTAAACTTTGCCTTTTAATCTGAAAATGGATGGCTTATTTTAAAAAGCAAGTTCCATATCTAGTTAATGACTTTCTAATGAATCTTTTACATATATTTGCTTAGTTGCTGACAATCTTTACTTTGAGAAATGGCCTGGGGATGGCAAATCCTTTTAGAAACATGCTTTCAGCCACATTGTGAAGGTTAGCCAGTTTTTGAAGCTTAGTGTTGCCTGTGCTTAGAAAACCTGGAATTGGCTGGCCAATCTGCAGTTCTGTTCCCTTTGCATGTGCATGAGCCCGCCAGCTGTATTGGGATGCGAGTGCCCTGTGTCTGATTTGAGATAGTGCCCTGAAGGTCTTTGAAAGTGAAGCAAACATCTATATATTTTACTCTATATAAAAAGGGGAGTATGAACCAACGCATACAGATACATATACATGTGATAGAACAGTTTGACAAGCGGCAATGTTGCCAATCATATTTTGGTTCTTAACTATCTTTTTTAACAATTGGCATTGAGTACTAAGGCATCTTAGTCTTAACACAAAACATTATAAGCCTCATGATAGTCGCTTATTCCCTCTGTTGAGATATGCAAAATTATGTTAGCCAAACATGTTGCACTGCAACTGCTGACAACAATTTGGACAGAAAACTCGTTTAGCCTTAAAAAACAGCACAAATAGAATAAACAATTCCTTCTGTGTTCAGCTTGAGCCTGTATGCCTGCCACACATTGGCAGAACATTAGTGATCCTTCATATCTGATTCCAATGACATAGTTTAACTATTGCATCTGAAACTTTATACTATGAATTTTTCTGTGTGAATTCATCCATGAATGTTTTCCAGAGGCAGTAAGCTTACATGATAGCATGAGGATGGCAACAGCCAAAACCAGTCGATCTTATGGATTTGATCCTGATTTAAGGGAAAGGTATTTTGCATGCTATAAATAATCTACATTTTCTCATGCAGGCAGCTCTCTTGTCCTAAATATGTGCCAGAACAGTTAGGACATTGTACCCTTAGGGCATTGGGAGTCTCTAAGCATCAGAGTCTTTAGATCTTGCTAATTGTTCCCTTTCCAAGATAAGCAACAATATACCAGTCAAACATCTAAATTAGTCTGCCACGAGGCTGCCACATTTTTTAGTGAATCATTCTACTAAGTATCAAAGGCAAACAAACCCCCCCCCCACCCAATTTTATATGGCTCAAATGATATGCTTATAAGCCTAGTAACCTTAGTTTTAGCTGGCACTTCGTAGAAATTTGGGCAGAGAACAAAATCGTCAATATCCATCCCGATGGCATGATTCTCTAAGCTGAAACAAATCTCAAGACAGCTTCAGCACTGATGCACCATAGCTTGTTGCATCCTTCCATTATCCATATTCCAAGTTCTCCATCAAGCTTGCCTGCAAGATCAGCTTTATTTAGCTCATGAAAGCTGTCACATCATAGATGACTGCATCACAAGTAGCTTGGATGCTAAACCACCAGTCTATGGAGAATGAGGGCAGTGGATCAGCACCCAGTAGGCCTTGCAGCTGCATCTTATCGTTTGTTCTAGATTATTTGCTTTTGTTTTTCAATTATCCAGCTTGCAGCAGATTATTGGCAATCAATGAAACAAAATTGTATTACTAAACTAAAGTATTGCTTGGTTATTCAGCATAAGCATTAGGTTCTTCAGTGTCTAATAGTATTTAGGAAAAAGATGAGCTTGTTGACAAGTCTGTGGCTGCAGCAAAGTACAGGAAGATGTTTTCCTCCTCTTGAAGCATTGGAAGACCCAAACCCTGTTCAATAAACATAGAAACCTTTCATCTACGGTGTCTGCAGTAATTTTTAGTTGCATGTGGTGCTTGATGAGATGGTGGGATTTCCTGCTAAATAGGCAATAGGGAGGGAACTTTTGATCTATGTTCTAACTCTGGTGGTACTGTGAACATACATCCTACTTGCTTTCTTTTCTTAAATTCCTACCTTATATGTAAAAAAAAAGTTTTTTGACCTTCTATGTATATAAGCGCATGGTGTTTCACGAAATAATGTAGACAAACAGAGATAGCAAAACCAAACAGTTAGGCCTCAAGGAGGGGAATACCATAGGATAGTTATATCTTATGCCTTACATATCTGAAGATCTTGAATTTAGAGAGTAGCTGTGCTATTATCACACTTGATACCTATGTCCAATGTCCATTGACATGGTTTCACTATAGGTTTCATATTTGCTATCACTTGAAATAGTCTTTTAAAAAATGTTGTCCTTTCTTTCCAATTTTTCACAGGCCTTCAATTTTGCATTCAAGGGATACTTCCAGAGCCTTTTTGGATGCTCAAAGGAGAAAGATGGTTTTCTGAAGTGGTTAGCAGGAAATGTGGCTTCTGGTAGTGCTGCTGGAGCAACAACTTCATTGTTTTTATATCATTTAGATTATGCACGGACCCGGCTTGGCACTGATGCAATTGAATACCGAGCTAACAACCAACGCCAGTTTAAAGGACTACTAGATGTATACAGGAAGACACTGGCAAGTGATGGTATTGCTGGTTTGTATCGAGGTTTTGGAGTTTCTATAATGGGTATCACTCTGTATCGGGGCCTCTATTTTGGCATCTATGACACTGTGAAGCCTGCTGTTCTAGTTGGACCATTAGAGGTAACCACCAAACTCTTCTTTTGAGATCATTTAACTAAAATACTGTGGTACCTGATAAGCCATGCACGCTTTGATTTCTAGGTATAAGGTGAACTTTATGCTTCATTCTAGATTACTGGACAATCTTATTGTTAGTGAATCCCTGACCTAGGTCTTACACCCAGGTTTCTACATTAAAATCAGCATTGAACACCTGCAATTCATGTGAGAGGAAACATGAGCTGTGGTGGTCTTGGGCAAATTTGATGCTGAAGATATGATCTTTCTTCAGTATATTTGTTGCACTTTTGTTGTTGGTTGTTGTAGTTCCTCTCTCTCTCTCTCTCTCTTTCTCTCTCTCTCTCTCTATCTGAGAGCAATGTTTGAGTCGAAAGTTTTTTTTTTTTTAAAAAAAAAGGTGAATGTAAATAAAGGAGAAGAATGGATTTGGATATTTTTCTGGAGTGCGGAGAAAGGCACTCCATCTGTCCATTGCCCAAGGCAAATACCCTGTATTTGTAGGAGACAACCAAGCAGGAAAAAAGGAAGTCCCGCTGCAAATCCTTTTATTAATTACAATAGCAGTGCCAAGCGAAGCTGACCCAAAGTTGGGATAAGGCTTGATAGATATGGTTATGGCAATAGCAGTGCAAAGAGTCTGAATTTATTTGGGCATAATTTTTTTCTCTTCCTACGTGCATTAGGTATCTTAATGCCTTTTCTTTTTGTGTACTCAACTTCTCACAATTGCCTCAGAATAAAAAGAAAGAAATATTACTCTTTTCAATATCTCTCTGTGGTCTGCATCATAATTTATATATATTTTCACGGGTCTCCACTATTGTTCCATTGATCTTCCCAGTCCATCATGTCTTCTGTTTATTTATTCTAGGCATCTAGAATTGTAAAGCAAGATGTAACCATATACCTGAAGTACAACAGTTTG
The DNA here is from genome assembly GCF_000442705.2 of Elaeis guineensis. NCBI lineage: Eukaryota > Viridiplantae > Streptophyta > Magnoliopsida > Arecales > Arecaceae > Elaeis > Elaeis guineensis. The sequence continues at coordinate 124,995,763 of NC_025997.2, read as the reverse complement.
TTGGTTTCTCTTGGTTATTGCAAACACATCTCCCCCCCCCCCCCCAAATTCCTGTTATCTTTCAACATCCATGGCTTTTTGTTGTTGCAGGGAAACTTCTTAGCTAGTTTCATGTTAGGGTGGACTGTGACAACATTTTCTGGGGTCTGTGCATACCCATTTGATACACTGCGCAGGAGAATGATGTTGACTTCGGGACAACCTTCCAAGTATCACAGCGCATTCCATGCCTTACAACTTATAGTTGGCAACGAGGGTCTCTCTGCACTTTTTAGGGGAGTTGCTGCTAACATGCTCTCAGGAATGGCAGGAGCAGGAGTTCTTGCAGGATATGACCAGCTCCATCGAATTGCAAGCAGGCATATTGCGATTTGGAGCAACAGCTGAGAGGGGGCTTAAAATGATGTGGACCCATATAAGAAATTTGGACCCATGTTTACCATATTCATAGATTCTTTTTTTTTTTTTTTTTGAACAATTCTTGCTGATGGTGGACACAAAAAGCAAGCCAAAGAGTTACTCTAGCATTGCTGTCTTACAATCAACTTCCCATGTACATAGGGAGCCAAGGAAACACCCATCTAATTCAGAGTATGTCAAATGTGTACTCTGTTTTTTCAATGTAAAATGGATAAGTTATTCTTGTTCTTGTTCTCTTTGTAGTGATTCCATTTGCAATAAATGAAAAGTTTAAAGAGACAATGCTGTTCCTGGGACTGATTATTTTAGTGCCTTTTTAATATGCTTTCCTTTGATGCGTTCCATTGTAGTACTCTGCTAATTATCTAAGATCCATCCAGTGCAGATGTTACAGACTGACTATTGTCATGAAGATCCTGTTTGGCTGTCTGGTTACTTAGTAAATTCATATGCAATCGGAACTGCTTTTATTTGTTTGCATGCTCAGTTTCTGACTCCCCTTTTCCCTATTTTCTGGTTAAATAAATGTATTGATTTCAGGGATTCAAAAATATGAACAACAGAAGATAATAAAACTCATTTCACTTTTTGGGACTAAGAACTTGCATGGCCATTCGGAGGTAACTAAACTCATTAGCCTTCTTCTTCTTCTTCTTTTATTATTTTATTTTATTTTATTTTATTTTATTTTTTTGCAAAATGTGGAAGACTGCTGCATGTTAAACAAGAAAATTAATTATCAGTGATCATTTTATATGTCAAAGAACATACTAAAAACAATAGATGAAATAAAAGATTAAAAAGGCTCTCGGGATAGTACTGACTTGTAACTGGAAACTTCAAAGACAAGCAGGTTCTGACTTTCTTGGCCTGCACTAACCAACCCACGTTGCTTTGATGCGGTAGCTTTGTTGGGTCCGTGATGTGTAACGTGCAATGCAAGGGCTTGCAAGGTATTTTGCCTTAAATTCCTCTGACATGTTGATAGCGTAATTGCATACGCTTGTTAGGCCTTTTGAGTCCTCATATTCACATTATTACTAGTTCTCTTACTGTGTTCTGTCCTTTAAGTTACGTTGCCTTTCACCCTGCACTGTGTTTAACGTTTGGGCGTCTCAGCAAATATTGGTGCAACATGCTCTCGTGTGCCATGACTCACACGTTAAACAGACTCATACATGTAGTTTTAAGGTTCTCCCCTCCACAGCACCATTTCTTTTAGTCCTCTTTTCTCCACCACAGGACCATTTCATCAGGTGTTAATTCTACCTCGCAGAAATTAACTATTTCATATTGGTCAAAAAGAAACCACATATCAGGTTCACAGCCACAACAGTCTAAATCTCCATTGATGGCTACTTGCACCATCTCTTTCCATAAATAGAGCCCCAATCGAAGCAACTCTCAGCAGTGAAAAAAATTTCTCAGACCATGCCTTCTCCCTCTGTGCAATGGTTGAGCTTGATTGGGACCATGTGGCTCCAGGCCATTAATGGGGCAAATTCTGACTTCCCAGTTTACTCATCCCAGCTCAAAGATCTTAAATCCATCTCTCAAATCCAGCTCAATTTCCTTGCTTTCGCCTCTGATGCAGGAAAGCTCTTTGGCTGGCTTTCTGGTCTTGCTGCCATTTTTCTCCCCCTCTGGCTGGTTCCAGTGATTGGTGCAACTTTTGGGCTGGTAGGCTATGGCGTGCAGTTTCTCTTCCTAGAGAGTACTCGGCTATCCTACTGGCATCTCTTCATACTCACTGCCCTGGCTGGAAATGGCATATGTTGGATCAATACTGCTTGCTACCTCATCTGTATCCAAAATTTTCCTTCAGATAGCCGTGTTGCAGTTGGGCTATCCACAGGCTATGTTGCTTTGAGTGCTAAGATCTACACTGTTCTGGCGGATGCAATCTTCCACCCACGGCCCAATCATAATGCAAAGCCATATCTCCTCCTCAATGCCATTGTACCTATACTAATTAGTCTTTTAGTTTCACCATTTCTTCGGGAGATGGGGACCAAAAATAAAGCAAGATCAAGTTGGGGGTTCATGGTGATGTTTGCCATAACACTGGCAACTGGAATTTGTGCAGTTGTTGGCAGCTTTGGGTCTGAAGCAAGAAGGCATGCAATAAGCCTAGGAATACTTCTGACGGTGCCTTTGGTGGTTCCTTTGGCCATGAAGTATAGAGAAGGCAAAGAAGAGTTATGGTGGAACCGGAAGGAGAGGAGAGTCCATGATATAACTGTAGATGAGGTTGAAACTGGAGAGAGAGTCATGGATCTTGAGGTGAAGGAAGCAGGGGCTGTAGATGGGAAAGTAGAAGGGTCAGTGGAAGTTGGAGGCCTTCAACTGTTAAGGAAGTTGGACTTTTGGTTGTATTTCTTCAGCTACATGTTTAGTGCTACCTTGGGTCTTGTCTTCTTGAACAACCTGGGACAGATAGCAGAGTCTCGTGGATTCTCGAAGACTTCCACCCTGGTCTCCCTGTCTTCTTCTTTTGGTTTCTTTGGTCGTCTCCTTCCATCTCTTCTGGACTACTATTCAACAAGGTAAGCTCTCTGTCTATATCACCACCTTTTCTTTCTACATGCATGCTCAGATTGATCAGGAACCATTTATGGGATTATCCAAGACTCAACTCCAAGTCCTTTCTTTTCCTTTTCTAACCTTCTGATGTAATTTTCTTCCTCAATTAGCTTGTTGATAGTTTTCTTCCTCTCCTTCTTCTTCTTTTGTTGATGATTGGGAAATGATATAAAGCTTGTGGCTAATTATAGTTTTACCAAAAATTAGAACATGAACATGACCATAACGCTTTCATGCCTCTGGATTGATCCAATATAAACTCTTAAATGACTCAATCATTGCCTTTTACTGTTATTTTTTAGCTCTCTGCATGTCAGCCCGTTGTTTATCAAATTTAACACTTCTCCTTTAATTTATTCAGAAGTGGGTACATGGTGTCAAGGCCGGCATTCATGGCCACACTGATGGCTCCCATGGCAGGAGCCTTCTTCCTACTTCTAAATCCAAGCAGGCATTTCTTGTACCTGAGCACTACTATTATTGGAGCGTGCACTGGGGCAATTACATCTATTGCCGTCTCGGCAACCACTGAGCTATTTGGCATCAAGCATTTTGGCGTGAACCACAACATTGTTGTCACAAATATACCGATAGGGTCGTTTCTCTTTGGTTACCTTGCTGCTCTTCTTTACCAGAGAGAAGCTGAAGGAAGCCATAGCTGCAAGGGGATCGAGTGCTACGAGAAAACCTTTATTATATGGGGTTCCACTTGCTCCCTTGCTACTCTTCTTTGTATAGTTCTCTATGCCAAAACTCGAAAGTTTTGCTGAAAGACTACTTAAAGATCTGATGACACAGAGAATAAGCTATTATACATGATTTTCTAGTTCTTAGCACTGGAGGGCCACCAAGATCTGGTAACAGATCACATTGGTATAGATGCTCCTGCCTGTGTGCCCATCCTGAGCAGTTGGCAAGTTGATGGAGATTATTAAGACAAGCTTATGTACCACAACGGCCTTTCTATAAAGTTTGCCAGATAATGTGAATCTTCCTCTCATTACTTTTTGGGTGAACCAAACTCCTGAAATTACTAATCAGATGTTCAGAATCCAAAATATTGACTTTACTGCTACAGAATTACAAAACAAACAGGAACTCGGAATTACTCAGCATTCTTTGCTCTTTGTGACTATGATTTCTTGTTGTTAAATCTGCGCTAGATTTACAGTCATCCATCATGTCCTCCACTTTGGTGTCTAAACATTCGAACCAACTGGACCAAACTACTATTAATGAGAGGCCAGCAGGCTGAAATTTTTAGGTGCACACCTTTATTCTTTCTTGTCCTTGAGTAATAAATTTCTGCAATGTGGTGGACGAGCTATGGTTATCTATTGCTAAAACAGTTCACAGAAAAAGCAGAACACCCAATTCATTGGCTAGCTATAACTTCATTCTTATTCTTATTGGCAAAGCTCTCTTTTTTTGGAGGAATACATAAAAGTATCATGGAACGCAATGGAAATGTACAGTAACCACCACTAGCACCAGGTTAGGGCCGTGAAACAGAACAAAATTAAAAGACCAAAACCATAGTGCAAAAAAAAAAAAGTATGGGAGATAGTGCGGAAAAAAGCAGAAACATGTAATGAATACAACATTCAGGGATGTGAATGGGAACAGGAAAGATAACACAAAACCCTGAACCTAAACCAACAACAGCATGGGAGAAAAAAATCTCTCTTTGAAATAATACACGTTAGTTTCTGGAATTCAGAATCTAGTACCACCCCTTAAGGTTGGCAGGTAGTCTCAGGACAGGTAGATGTTCTTTATTTGTTTTATGGAAGTGCAAAAACTGGAAAATTTTTTTGAGGAAAAAAATGAATTGTTATGGGGATGAAAAAAAATTGCTAATCTACAAGACTGTCTTCCTCTTTTTCCGCACCTGGATCTGTGTGAAGCTAAAGATTCATTGCATGGGAAATGGGCATATTAACTAAATAATTACCCGAACATGAAGGTTACTGAATTTAATCGAGATTTTTCTTGTTTAATAATGGCGTTGGTGCCGATAGGTGGTCTAGATTATTGCAAACGGTGCTCACAGTGATATGGTCCCTCTGAACCAATGGCGGTTCAGTGTTTGACAAGCTTCAAGAACTACTACGTACTGGTCAGGCTTGTATTTCTTAAATGTGGAATTTCTTTTAATTCTTAAAATGCCCATGTTTCCCTGGTTCTGCTAGTTTCATACCATAATAGCTTTTTTTCATAACACTAGATTGTTCCATATTTTCCACAGTAACTTTTTCTTGTCCATTTCATCCTCAAAAATTAGCTCGTAAGTAAAGTAATGCACACTTAACGGGGTAACTACTCTTCCACGTACAACTAATATAATCATCCAGCAATAACGACCAAGAAAGTTAGAAAAATAAAATTTTTAGTTCCATTATAACATATAGCAACCATACATTGATGTTGGCAGAAGCCTGGCAAAAAATGTTCGAGATTTTTCTAATTAACAAATACGATCCACTCATTTCATTAATTTGATGTAAATCCGACTCTCCTTGTCAAGAGGACGTAGGTGCATCACCGTTCGACCATCCATAGATCATCAAACTAGCACCACATATTTGAAATGAAAATTATAGATTTGACGTTAAATCTACTTTCAATTCTTCAGTCCCACATATATATATATGGTAGATAAGAATTCATGCTTTGTCCTCACTCTCTGTATCCATTGTATTCGTCGGAAAAAACAAATATGAATATGGATGTATTAGTATCCGATCCTATTCCTACTGCAGATCCAGCGCAAAAGATGGATTAGCCGGAAGGATCCAAAGAAATGGTTCACATAAACATGGCCATGGTAATGCCTAGAAACTTCTTTGAGCTCCGTGATTCCAGCATCTTGCGTTCACATATATCTTCACCAGTACCGTGACACTTCTCATAGAAGCTGCCAGAAATCATTGTATCATGAAAAGACACAAAGATTGTTACTTGTTTGAAAGCAATCTAGCGAAATCCGAATATGAGATCGATTCATGGAATTGCTGATGTGATGCACTACTTCATCAACTAGACTTGTCCCATGACATTTAATGTTTCCCTGCCAGTGTCATGCTGACGAGATAATGACGCCACTACCATGAATTTTTCGCTTTCTCCAAATTGGCACTCGATGTGCTGATTGGTGGATGAATGAAAAGGAACTCCTGGTGGACCAGTAATCAATCTAAACCAAAGCACCCGCAATTGACTTCAGTGACACCAGAGTTGCTACCTAGGTTGCTTGATTTCCCTTGAAACTGAGAAAAGCTGAGCAATATCGGTCGCATGCCTGCACTAAAATGGAACCAATTGGCAAACGTCATTTGACCATAATTATGGCAGCACTTCCGGTGGATTTTGAAACTAAAGCCGAAGATCTAGCAACGAACATTGGACGCACCCCCATTTCAACTCCTCAAACCTTCCATCTGAATGGGATGAAATACTCAAGATCGGAGTTGCTCCTGTTTAGAGAAATTCTTGAGTAGATTTAATCCACCGTATATACTATAAGCAGCTGGAAAACCAATAGAAAAAATGCCGTATTAGCATTTTAAACTAAAAAAAATCTGTATTGAGATATCTGGTTATAGAATTGATCGGCTCAAAATACTGATATGGCATCTATTTATTGGCTTTGTCTGTAATATATATGGTAGATCAAGTCCATTCAAAAACACTATTGTGATCCCAACTGACCGTTGTGTTTGAAAAGTATCTGTTGGAAGTGATGGTTTCCCATGCTGGTAAAGAAAAAGTAAGCATAGAGCACCAGTAGAAGATACTTTTGGTCATTTGTTTAATGTGACACCCCATAAGTGGTCTGGATCCCATGAATTGTACCAATTGCCTTGCGCCGTGTCGGATTGGTAACTTATCAAGTAATGCTAATAAAAAGTTCTATGGTCATTGAGTGGGTCACAGTGGCTCTTCCAAATGGAAATGCCGCACAATTGAGCAATAGTAGTGAAACCTAAAAGGAGGACAGACATAAGAGACAACTGCTTAATATTTCATCAGCATGACATGCTTCTCTCGGTCGATATCACGATGAAACTATTAGTAACACATTAGAAGTGGTGGGATTTAGTGTTTTGGAAAGTGTTGCTTGTTTTGTAAGGAAAAGATGGTGCTCGTGTGCTCACCGTTCACGGCCGACCATTTGACCTGCGACTTGAATGGTCAGGGGAGTCTAGCTCACGCGTGATCTGACTGAGTGCAGCCCTACCCACGCGCCAAAGGCAAACCCCACCCCACTCAGAAGAAGAAGAAAAAAATTCAGCTGCTGTAATTTGTTCTCTTTGTACTTTGGACGTGTTCGCATGTTCCGAATAGATTCCTTTACAAATAAGAGGCAAATATAAGAATTGTGGGCTACATTCAAGACAATTAAGCTTCGTGATAGACGACGATTGATTTTCACTGGATAATAATGAATTTTGCCTAACTTTAGATAGTAAATATCAATATTAGTTATGTTGTTTCCTCTTGCAATTGATCGAAGATGGTAAACATTAGCAAATGAGTATAAAAAAAAAAAATTTAAATGCACCATTGATAGGCCTTTATCTTCCATCATCTCCATTAACAAAGATCCGTGCCAAATAAATAGCTAAAATGGATCAACCCCAAATTCTAAGGGTTAAATATTTCAAAAATCATCAAAGATTAATAAGAATGACAATACTTCGTCTAAGTCAGATGAATTTTAGTTCTATCGTAAAGATTTTAAACCATCCAATACAAAATTATCATGTAATTTAAAAAAATTAATTTTTAATTAAAAATAGTAAAAATTATCAGTTGCTTGATTATAGTTAGCGGTAAAACTTTTTCTTTTAAATATTTTTAATTAAATTTAATAATAATAAGTTTTTTTTTTGAATAATAAATAACTTAAAGTCCATATAATACGATACACGGTTCTAGCCGATAACTTCTCTCCGTTGGTTGGATCGATCATTCACTTATCTAAATTTTTAATCGATGACAGTTTTTCTGACAACAGGTCGGCTTTGGTGGGTCCTACAGGAAGGGGGTGCCGTTGTGCGCCATAAATGCTGACCTTCAAAACCACATATGAGGCGTATTAAAGTTGTAGGTCGGTTGGAATTCCCATGACAACTGCGCCACGGCAACGTCTGGCGTCGGTCTTAGTTGGATGTGACGTCGTACAAACGAACAAGAGTTTGGCGATCGCAAGGACAGCAAGGACTAATTTGACTAGATCTCTGTGGCCAACCGTTGGATGCAACCCAACCCTTCCGCCTAATTAGCCGTGCCTCGTGCACCATTCGTGTACGTGTTAGGGGCCGCATACGGACGCGTGCAAGATCCTCTGTCGCGTATCGGGCGGTGGAGACGGGAGATGCCGTGCTCCCCGTGGAAGGGCACGAAACCAGAGGCACAGGGGAAGCACATCGTTTTAGATGGTCGTTTTTAGCCAATACGCCAGAAAGTGACATAAAATTAACCTTGCTAAACGTGAAATAAATGATTCTACCAAAAAAAAAAATCATGAAATAAATGCTATGTACCAGAAAAATGCACTAAATGATAACATGGAGTAGCTATCTCAAAATAAATTAAAAATGTCAGATCCATGTGATTTTGTAGCTACGGTTCGGGACCTCGGGCTGCATCTTTCGCGCTAGAAGTTTTTTTTTTTTTTAATAATATATTCGATCGTATTCTGTATAATTTTTAAAGTATGATATCAATCTTATAAATTATTCTATTGATAAACAAAAGAGATTTATGATGCTTTAAAAATTATATAAAATTAGATCCAACAGTTAATATTATCAAAAACAATCAACCATTCTTTTGGGGGAAACGTACAATTGGAACCCCTTGGTATGCATAAGGGTGATGGTTTACCATGCTAAGGAATACAATAAAACTCAACAAAATGACTTATTGGTTTTCCATCATACATGCTAGCCCTTGAAAGGCCTCTCCCTATGTATGGCATCGGTCTCCTTCTACTGCGCTGAATGGAGAATTGGTTAGGCAACACTCAAAAATGGCTAGTACTTGCACACATTTTCTAGCAATACGGCCACAAGACAATTAAGTGGGATTCAATAATTCTCTTAAATCATGTCTCACATGTAAGGTAGGCGGCCAACCTTGGATGTGAGGAAGTACATACGGTGAGTTTCATGTGCATGTTAATATGAGGATTTCACCTATGGTGTTTTGGAAAGTGGATGCTATTTCTTTGAATTGAAGGAAAAGGAGCATATTATACATGCACATATTAGTGTTTGATATACTCGTGCCTTGTAAATGGCTCATGTAGGCTCCATAAAGGCCACTCATGTATTGCCACATCAGCATTTAGATATAAGATTGTTATTATCTTTCTTTTTGGTGTGGGTTTACATAATGTTCGTATGGCCATTTATAGCCGGACATGTTCACATAACCCAAATATATCCTTATATATAAATGTAGACAAATATATACCTTTTTTCATTAACTTTTCAGCTGTAAATGTGATAGACCAACATGTAAACATTGACCAATGAGATCACCCAACTCTAGATTGCGAAAGTGAGAGTTAGCTATAAAATTTTCTATGGCAACTTCTGATAATCTAGCCCAATCAATCGGGCTTGGTCCACTTGACCGAATAAGAACTTTCTTAGCCTGGAGAATTAATATGGCCCATAAGCCTGGTTCCAAGTAAATAGAGCTCTACCCTATTTCACGATCAAATGGGGCTTGATCCCTGATCGAAACAAAGTCGAAGGAGGTAGACTCTACCTTCTCCTTGGACTCTAATAAGGTGGGGAAGCTATCGACTATATGTATATAGCTCCCACATCTCACTTGTGAAACCCCAGGCCTCTCTCTCTCTTTCTCTCTACTTGTCTTCTTATTTCTTAGGGTTTTTATTGCCATCCACCACCATCATAGTGGCCGCACCCTTAGGCCCACTGGAGATGAGGCATCATCATCCTCGACCCACCGGCATTGCCTCTTCTCTCATTCCTACCTAGTACAACCACCGCTAACAGCGATATTGCTATGAGATAGTCATATTTCAAATAAGCTATTGTCTCATGTTTTAGAGATTTTTATTAGATTTTTTTGTTATCGAATGTTATTGCCGCTGCTCCTCGCCAAACCACAATACCTCTTCTCTTATTTTTCTCTCTCCTCCTTAGACCACCATGTCTCGTTCATTTTGAATAAAATTTTAAAAAAAAGGAGGAAAAAGAAGAAAAAAAGAAAAAAAAGAGTGAGTTTCTCTCTCTTCTCTTCTTCCCTCTTTCCTCTCTCTTCTCCCCACTTTCTCTCTTTTATTTCTCTTCAGTTTCTCTCTTTAGATTGTTTCTCTCTCCACTGTCTCTTTAAGATTTGTTGAATCTAATAATAGGGCCCTCCTAAATGATCTTTGTGGATCTTGATGAAGGGATCCTGAGATATGATCGTTGAGTAGCATTCTTGCCTCCACCTTGACCTTTTTAAAACATCATTAGATTTGATTGCCATCCTATTGAGACAGTTATATCCTAATTTATTGTTGATCGGATGAACTTACATTGGGCACTGTAGCCAAATTAGTTTTATTCTACTCTTTTAGTTTCTCTTTCTTCTTCTTTATTTTTCTCTCTCTATTTGATCTATGAACCGGTGGAGGCTCCCAAACCCCTTTACTTTAGATCCAATTTGACCCTAATAAAGGGATCCCGAACCATCTTGGTAGCCAAACAACATATCATCCCCTTGTCTTGGCTCTCATTGGGTACTATTGGACTCCATCTATGATCAGTTCGATTTTGTGATTAAGCTAGCCAGACCGTTTGATATCACAATTTATTAGTTCTATCTTTCTATAATTATTTGTATTCTTTCTAATTACTGGACTTGATTTTATGTAGGGACGCAATCATTTAGATAAGAAGATGCCCAATGACAGGATATCATGAAATGATCTATAATTGAAGATTTTGAAGAAAATAAATGTTTAGAATTATTTGAACCTATCAATACAATTATGAGGTAAGTAATGCTTCATTTTTCTAGAGTAATTAGAAAATTATAAGATTATATTAATCAAATTTGTATCATACTATTTTATGATGCATGAATTTGATAACCGGTGTTTTATTATTAATATGCTTTATTTGGAATACTATACTGATGCATGAGCAAAAGTATTGATCTTGTTTAATCGATTTGGTACCACATGATTACATGTATTTTATCGAATAGAGATATGAAACTATATCATTAATTTGGATTTTTAGCCTAACTATAATTCGAGAGAATGATATATAGAAGCAAAATTATGATATTTTTATTTTAGATTGAAATTTTTATTGAAGTTTGATGTACGATTTTTTGAATGCTGTTGGATTTTATGAGATATTAAAATTTAGTTTTTAGTTATTAAATTTTAAATTTAATTTATTAATTATTTATTCTGTTATTTATTTTAAAATATCGTGTTGCAATGTCTTGCATGTTCGTAAGGAGAGTCCTCTATAAGTATACAGCAGTTGATACAATCTTGTGATTTCAAATCAAAGACGTGATACAACTAATCAAGGGTCACCGATTGATATAAAAAAACATGAGAATATAAATTAAAAAGAGGCCGTGAAACTATAAACATAAAAAAGCTAAACAATATAAAGAAGGCCCCAAAACAAAACTCATATTCTTTTTTCACACTGTATAAAACATAGATCTACCTAATTGCATGGGAACATATAGAAGCAAAATGAAGTACATGTCTCTCTCTCTCTCTCTCTATATATTTACTATATATCTTGATTGCCCCCTACCCCATCAAATTGATCAGCTGCCCGGTTCCCTTCTCTTGGACCATTTTCTTGTCCGAATGTACAGAACAAAGCTTAAGATTGTTCCCAAGGAGCAAAAAATTCCCCAGATGATGAAAGTCTTGTGGTAGCATTGGGTTCCAATGCATGGACCATGTCCCCCACCACCTTCCTTGTCGTAGATGAATCCCGCAATATAGCCAAACAAAAATGATCCAAGAGGGATATTGGCAATAAGAATATTGTGATTTACACCAAAATGCTCAGTGCCAAACAATTCGGAGGTCACGGAGACAGCAAGGGAAGTCATGGCCCCCGAGCACATACCTATGATGGCTGTGCCGATGAACAGGCAGGCATTGGTGGGGTTAAGCAGCAAGAAGAAGGTAGCTGCCATTGGAATCATTAGCAATAACATTGATGCTGGCCTTGAAACCATGTACCTGCTGTTGTTGTAAACAAGAACAGCATATATATCAAAATAAAAGTATTCTGCAATCTACATAGATGAATAAAAAGTACTCAACGGTCTATAGAAAATCTAATTATTGATTGGATTAAAATACAAAAGATTAAAAAAAAAAAAAAAACTATTATATATGCTTATGGGGTTTGCACCATCGGATGTTCATTTTCTCTCCTTTGTACGAATGTTTGTTTGTGGCGTCACTCTTACTTGATGTGAAGTGAACTTACACCCGTAAGAAGGATTCCCAAGGATAACAAGGAGAAGAATTGGAAGGTGGCATCTTTGACAAGTTTTGCATTTTTTATTATCATTTTATTTGTTCAAACATATCGGAGATTGGTTATTAAATTAGGCTAGCTAGGTAGAGGGGTTAAAACCTAATGTAACATGTCCTCCTGCACCAAGTGAAGGATGTGTAGCACAACATTAATACATACGCGCACTTCTGAGTTACAAACGTTGGTAAAATTTCTGCAAATGTTTTCTCCTATACCATCTGACAATATGAAACAAAGAACAGTATCAGAAAAGATAAAAGCTAACCATGATCACATCCATATATTGTTGGTGGCACATCTAATGGCCTTCATGAAACGCGTCATGCTAAACTCCCGACGTGCATTCACACTTCACACGAGGGTATGCATAATATGGGATGACCGCAATCACAACCATTTATGATCTACTAAATCATGTCTATATATGAGATTTAAATAATATTATTTGCATGTATGTCTTTCTATCGTAGACAACAACATCAAATTTCTGTTGTTTCTTTGATTTATATGGAAAACTTGTTTGCTACTCCAACGAAATAACAACTAGCCTATCACAAAGTACATTAGAATCCAAGAGCGTACATAGATCGCCCAGTGGTATTCACCCAGCTTGCATATATGGAATGCAAGGCGTACGTCTAATTTTATCCATAGAATGCGGAAGGATGTTTGACTATTGAGCTCTCCAGTGACATATGTTACGCATGCAGCGCATAACCTCCACAAGTGTCGCCTCTCCACGCTACAACCATGGTGTAGCCGCAACACCTAACTCATTCCTTGTCACTATTCCCACAAAATAACATATATCCAGCATGTAAGCTCCTGTCCTATTCTCTCCTACAATTCATCTGAATAATTCCATACATGAAAGTCGGTAGAGGACTGTCATCATTCACAAAATTTTGATCATTTGAAGATATGGATATGAATAAGTGCAGCATATCATACGCGGTATAACGTATTCATACTATTCATACTGACCTGGAGAACGCGGACAAGAGAGCCGAGAACAATTTCCCGAAGAAGCTGAAGGACGAGGAGATGGAAACCAGTACCGTGTCGGATATCCCGCGAGACTGAGATATCTGACCCAGGTTGCTAGCATATACCAAGCCCAACGTACCCCCGCAGCCGTATACCATGAAATATAACCAGAACTCCATGCATGCTACCAACTCCCGCACCCCATATTCTCTTCCCACCGAAGTTTCCCATCTCTCCTCTTCTCTGCACCCTTCACCACCTTCCTCAACTTCCTTCTCCTCAACTTTTATCACACTCTTCTCCATTTCCTCTCCTACCATCTTGAAGCTCCAATTCCCTTCCTTTATCCACTTTATGACATTCACCAGAGGCACAAAGATTACTAACAATACAACCATGACCAATAGAATCAACGGCGGTAGCCTGCTCGGCATGTTATCGAAGACCGGAGCCACCGTCTCCACCACTGCATATGTTCCTGTGACGCCGGCGATCACAAATATCGTAACAAGACCGGTGCGAGTCTTCGGACTGGCCGGCTTTGATTCCTTAAGAAATGGTGAAGTGATTGCACCTGTCACGATAGGCACAATGGAGTTTAGTAATAGGTAGATGCTGTCGTCACTAGGATTACCTGCCATGATCACTTGTGACATAGCTATGTAGATCTTGGCACTCAAAGCGCAATAACTTGTGGCCAAACACACAACGGTCCCATGGTCCACAGGGAACCTCCTCATGGCTGCGATGTAACACACGGTGTTGATCCAGCAGACGCTGTTCCCTGCAAGCACGCTGAACAAGAAGGCTTGCCAATATGGGAGTGATGCGATCTTATTGGCTAGGAAGAGGAATTGGACGCCATAACCAATCAAACCAATGATTGCACCTATGATGAGGACCAGCCATAGGGGAAGGTGGCGAGCTGTGACACCCGAGCACCACCCAAAGAGCTTCCCAGCATCGGAGGCAACGTTGAGGTAGTTGAGCTTCACTTGGGATATCTTGAGCTGGGACTTCAGCTGGGAAGAGTAGTTCGAGAAGACCGAATTGGTGCCGTTGATGGATTGGAGCCAGATGATGGCCACCAAGGATAGCCATGGAAATAGGAAGATAGGGGTTGATGAGCTGCCCATCTTCTCACTCTCTATATATAGCTAATATGTTGCAGGCTTCTTGTTGTTACCTCTATTTATAGCTAGATTGAGGAGAGGCAACGAAGAAGTTGGAAGTGAGACTCTTGTTGCTACCTTTCTCTACTGCTAGATATAAGACATGACATGAAGGAAATTGAGAGTGAAAGATATAAAGGACAAAAGGAGAAGAGGACTTATCAGCAAAAAAAAAAAAAAAAAGGAGAAGAGGACTTTGGGAACTTGGAAGTGATAGATAGGACAAAAGGAGAAGGGGACTTTGGGCAACATTGTTTCTCAGCCGTAATTAAATGGTTTTGCCCCGTGAGGACAAGTTCCTTCCAGGTACACGAGAAATAATGGAGGAAATGCACGTAAGAGAGGTTTTGATGTGCCATGTTGCTCTCTACCACAGGGTGGGAGCATGAGGATGGGGAGAGGAGGAGAAGAGAGTACTGCATATAAAATATTGGCCTGCTACGAAAGCATGGTTGGTTTGGGCTTGCCAAACCCTGACGAGGTATTCGAATCCGTGCGATTCACGAAGCCCAAAAAAATGGTTCACTCCTGCGGTGGTATCTTGTCATGGGGGCAATTGAAGATAGGGTACGTGGCGGATGAAGATTCGCTGGTTTGTATGTGCTGCATGGCTGGTGGCGTACCGGAAGGCTCCGGGTTAATTAATGGTGGGGACTACCACCGGCAACCGCACGAGTTGCGTGCCCGGGAAAGGATAAAGACCCGGTCGGACTCATCGGAGTCCACCTGGGGCGTAAGACAGCATGATTGCTTTCAAACGCTAATTGACGTGTGCATGACGCATGTATGACCATTTTGGGGAGAACGGTGGGAATGACCAATGTATCACCTTTGCATGTTCAGAATATCAACTACTATTATAATGCAGATACAAGGGCTTGTTTGTTTCCCTTGCTTGTTGTTTTTGTATGTTTATTTTTCTATAAATTAATAAAATATGAGATGAAGACTAATGTTGAATATATAAAATATATACCACTTATTTTCTACTTTGGCCCCTATTTTAAATCAATAAATCTATACTTTTGAAAGCTTTAAATTTTTATAAAATATTTTAAAAAATATCTTTCATTAAATATGTTATTTAGTCTTTTTTTTGGATGCTTGGTAAATAAAAATATCAAATACAATGATTTTAAATAGTAATTTCTATTCCATCTTCTGGTCTCTTTAATTTTTTTAAAAAAATTATATTCTATATCACATGTATCATGTCTGTTATGCATCACAAGCATAACCAAAGATAATGTGTCGAGGACAGCAATCCAAAGAGAATGCACGATGAACGAGATCAATGTCAACAAGATGAGACGATGGATATGGTACACCATGCATACAGCGTGAGGTATAATTTTTTCTATTTTAGATGCTTTTAATGCAGTCTGGATTCTCACACTCGGTGGGCCCTGAAAGGTTTAATACATGCGTTGTATGTGTCTGGTTCCAGTCTCAAGGCAAAATATTACAGAAGCTGGTACAGGACCTTCTCATCTTGGAAAGTGACAGCACTTACACCCTAGCATTGTGTCACGAGTTGGTCCCATCTTATTGGATGATCAACATTTAAATAAACATTACGGCAGCGGAGATCAAACAGGATTGACCAAGAATATAGATAACTACAGAA
This sequence comes from Elaeis guineensis, assembly GCF_000442705.2. Taxonomy (NCBI): domain Eukaryota; kingdom Viridiplantae; phylum Streptophyta; class Magnoliopsida; order Arecales; family Arecaceae; genus Elaeis; species Elaeis guineensis. The sequence goes on along the minus strand of NC_025997.2, from coordinate 124,979,417 downwards.
GTTGGAATTCTGGATACCCATCCTTGTTCTGCGATCAAAGCTAAATAAAAGGTTCCTTTACTTTTCAAGCAAATAAAATAGTCATTTCTTTCTTTATAGAGTCTCTCTCTCCTTTTCAATGGACGAGGATTACAAGACCCACTAACCCATTTATTGAATATGATATAGGATAATTAACATATCAATGTCTATGGCTCAGGCCTGCAAGTTGGGCCTGTTTAACCCAAATCTGATGGTTACCAAACTCATAGTTTGGGTTAAGGTCTATATATTTCTAGGCAGAGCTGGGAATGAGTTGATGTAATTAAATTAATCAATAGGATCTCCTAACTGAGCTATAACCTCTTGCCTTTAAGCAAAGAGGTCTAGATTTGACCTCAGTTCCCCCAAAATACATCTGGGCCTTAAATCCCTTTAACAGGACATTGATTCCCCTGGTGCCTCACAAACAATGAAAATAAAATTAATTAAAATGATTTTAAAGTTGGATTGGGCCGAGTACAAGGCCTGGATAGCTAGGCCTACTCTAGTGTGCCCAATTCTTTTTTTTTTTTTTTTTTTTTTTTGCAATAAAGCCAATTCTTACCCAAAGCAAGCTGATGCAGCCAACTTGACCTAACCTAGTTGAAGTCAACCTGAATAACCAACTCTCCCCCAAAGCTAATCCAACTTGTCTGAGTTATATGCAGGTTAGGGGCCGAGTTGGATTCAGATTACATTGGGTTGATCAAGTTCTAATGTGGTTAGCTTAGGAATAGGTAGTCTTGAAATTGGGCTGGGTAGGGGTTAGCCCTCTACTTGTTTCACCCTGCTCAAGTTGCACTTCTACTACATGTCTGATGAAATCCAGAGCAATAGTGAAATTTAAACAAAAAGGAAGTGATTACCCTTAGTTTATAACATTGATTTAGGAACGATGAAAGGTGCACTTCATAATATTGCTTCTACAAGTATGATTTTTATTTTAAAATTTTTACGATCGATTTGAATTCTTGATTTAAATTTTCTTTTTTACATTTATTTGTCAATATGTGTATATTCCATAATTTACTTGAGATCTTTTGCAAGAATGGCTAAACATGTATGGAGCACGATTGAATTATTTTGAATAATATTAATTTGCAAGGAAGTGCTATGGTTTTGGAACCAGGACTGAGACAAGATTTGGTCAGATGGGACCCTGTAGAAAGTAAAAAGGTAAGGATGTTAATGAGGGCATTATCATAATCTACCAAAATGGTCAGATGGGAAGGCAAGCCTATCAGACGGTAAAAAGATAAGGATGTTTATGTGGGCATTATCATAATCTAATAGAAATATTAACTTTTGGGAGTAATGTGTCTCCTTCAATAGGAAGATTGAATGGACTTGGTTTGAAGAAACCAGACATAAAGGACCAAACCATCCATATCTATAACTCATAATATGGCCCATTAGGAAAGGAGAACAAGTTTATGATTCTTGAGAAGAATCTAGTGTCAAATATGCGAAATCAATCAAGGAAGATCCATTCCTTTATCAAGGATTCATTAATTCTGATAATAGGAAGTATTTTTTTTTCCCCATGTGTCTGTAATTTTTATAATGTTCTTATTCTCTTTTCAAGCAATTCTGTCACCAAAAAAGAAAGTGGCACTCGGTTCCTTGAGGTAAGAAACTTAAACACATCAAACGCATAACTTTCGCTACTATACAAAAGCAACCGTGGTCTGGAACAAAAGTCCCTTCTTTGGATGTGGGCTGGGCTGAACCCAACTAGGCTCATCTTACTTGGTCCAACCTCCAAAAATACAAGTTGCAGCCCACGGTCTCTGCAGCCCATTTAACTGCAGTGGCGAGCGCTATCAAATGGTTCAGTTCGGTAAGGTGCTCGTCAGGCTTGGTGAGCAATGGAGACTTTTTCTCTTCTGTGAGTCATGAGATCTACTTAATTGCTCGATAAAATCAGTTAATAAACATGTCTTAATTCAGATTCACCTAGCCAACCCTATTGATCTCACATTAGACATCCTTACATCAATCGATGGAGGGCGATCGCACAAAGGTAGGACAACATATCATGTGGGTGGAATGCATCATCCACATCTATACTTGCTCTTTCTATCACTCATCATATCTTGATTGATATATCAATACTATTTGTTGGTGATTTTATTGAAATATTAACAATACTTCAAGGTGATTCCAAGGGGTTGTGTTTATCCTAGATCTTAAAGAAAGAAAGAAAGAAAGGACATGCAACCCGGAAGCTAAACATGTTTCTAATTAATGATTTCTATGTCGAAACAAGGCGATCAAATTCCGACATCCTCAATGATATCGAGGAGAGAAAAGAGAGGGTAGGGTGCATGGAAAACCTACCAATCAAACCCTAATGTCCTTAAAACTTCAAGCAGGACAACTCAGCAAGAAGGCTAGGGACAAAACCAAGAGTGCAAGTGTGGCTTCTTGTGTGCCAATGATTACAAGTTAGGGCAATCGCATGTGAATAAAAGGGTATGTGATTTGGCCCTGTGGCCTGAGGACAATGCCCGAGAGGCACTGGACCAGCGTTATATGGACGCATCAAAGCTCCATGACCGAATGGAAGAAGAAACAAAGACTACCCACGCATGGATGCCCCATGTCTCTCATGAGTTGTCATCCATTTCCAAGGTCACGAGACGGTTGCAGGAGCCTTACTTATTTGAACCCCAGTGGCGGCTAGCCAGCTCTCGCTAAGTCTAGCCAGGGAACAAGGAGTTAATTCGGATTTTTAATTTACGTACTTTGCCAGTACCAGACGTGGTCTGGTTTCAATGTCCAACAAAAAGTCCAAAACATGGGATTTTAGCTGCCAGAAGGCACTTCTGGAGGGAGAAGAAGTTATGCCAGTGTCTACAGACACAGCAACTTGATTCATTCACCAGGGCCCTCAATCATCCAAGTTCATCCATCACTCAAGACCATTTAGTGCACAATTCAATACAAAAAATAATTGAATGGTATATGAATATATTAGAAAGCTTAATCAAGATAAACAATATTGGCATGTTTGATAGAAGATGTTGGCCCATCATCTTTTATATGCAAGGGTCATACATGTTGATATATAGGGCATGATTAGCATCTAGAAGCAGTTTTCTTTTTTGAAACCATTTATTTTGATGGCGAATTTTGTTGAAGGGGCAGTTGGTCGGATTTTGATGTTTAATTTTTAAAATATTTATTTTTAAAAAAATTTTAAATTGTATTTACACTTATATTATATGAACGCTGCGCATTATCTAAAAAAAATCATTTACTTTGAAAAATCACTTTAATCCAATCACTTGTTACCGTCTCTGTATTTTGAAATAAAAACGCTAAGCCACCATCATAAACTTACTGAACCTAGCGGTCGCACCCTTCCTCCACATGCATCGGAGGACGTTCCGAGTTAAAACTTAGGGCATTATTTAGCAAATATTTTATTCATTGATAATTTTTCTAATGATGCTTCAGTTTTGTTCTCCAAGAAATAAAAAATAAAAAAGTGTCACCCTATGGTTCTCTTTCAGTCACTTGCTATATAGAATTTATGAGGGGGCATGGCGTTCCTCCTATCCATATTATGTCCTTTCATGGGTTGTATACACCTAAGCATATGGCAGCCTTTATGTCGGGATAGAGAGGAATGATGGGATACCAAGTAAATTGCGCCTATTCCTTGTAGAAATTATTGAGGACCTGCTAATATGTTCAAGTTTGGACCTAGGAGGTCAAAACTTTTGAGCTGTCCTGAGAAAATGGTTCAATGCAGAACAGTGCAAGGTTTGGATTTAGGGCTGGTCAGCTAGCTAGCGTGGCAACACCTACAGTTCCCACCAATTATTATATTTATTATTGATGTGGACCTTTTTCACTTGTTATTTTTATTTTTATTTTATTTTCCTTACTAGAAGAGGAAATGCCACCTTTATAAGTTTGAAAGTGAAAGTACTTTATTGTGCAAATTGCTTAGGAGAAAAGGTGACGGTCTACTTTGTCCCAATAGGTATCCAATTCAATCTGATTTTGATGGAATGGATTTTATCCGACCATGATAGATCCATGTATATCCATATATATATATATATATATATATATATATATATATATATATATATATATATATATATATATATATATATATATAATTTTTTATAAATTTTTTTAGATAGATAAATATCAATTAATTCATATGCTAAAATATAATTTTTATAATTTTATTCATCCAATTCATCTCATTTGACTCTATTTATGCTGAGGATCTATCTGCCGTCTTTTGTCCTGAAGTAAGTACGAAATGGATATAGATAATGACCTACCCTATCCTCATTGCCATCTTACTTAGGAGAGAGAGAGAGAGAGGCATCAACTGGATGGCCCAGAGTTGAGTGGGCGTTTCCAAGGACAGTACTCTTACGTTCATCCTTGCATATCCATCCGTTCGATTATCATGAGGATACCAAAAGATGAGCCAAAGCTGCTCTTGGATGCTCGGTTCCTGCCAGTTTGGTAAATATCTAACGACAAGAAGCATCCTTTTTTTTTTTTTTTTTTTGTAAAAAAAAAAATGATATCTATGAATAGAAAATTGATTGGCTCGGCCCCGGCGAGTAGCATAATATGGTCCACCAACAATGATGCTGGGCCAAATTACGTGATGCTGTGCGTCCGGTGTATCATAACCGTCCATGCCCAGACACCGAGGACGCTGGTCACGCACGTGGGCCCGACATCGCTACCCACGCGGGGATTGAGCTCGCCAGAGGTGACCAGCTAAATCAGTTCCTTATGAATGGTTTTTCATGCATAAATTACTGTATTTTAAGGGATTGCTTTCTGGATAAATTGTAGTATTCTATATATAAATGAGGTTGGCAGGGAAGCTTGGCTACTTAGTTATTCTATGGCATGAAAAATAAATTTGTTATATTAAGTACATATGGATCTTGTAAGGTATTTTATCCTTCAATCACACCAGGATGGCTCCATAAACTTGTCGATAATATTGGAGCAGTACATAGGGATAGTGCGGCGACCAGGGGACCCTATATACTATAGCTTAGTTATCACTGAATTTTGATCTTCCAAGCGGAAAATAGATAAGTGTGTGATGAAATACCTTTTTTTTTTTCCAAGAAATCTATCTAATGTAGATTAAAGTTTGTGAGACTCCTGCAAGTCAATCGCAAAAAATCGATGATGTTCTCACATATACATTGTGTCATTTACACATGCATGCATGCGTACATTCACATATAAAATTGTCTACTAATAAAACCAGAGTATACATGCTAACCAATGTCATATCATGGTTATAAAGTGATTATATGTAATGATGGATGTTGTTACTTTGTTTGAAGTTTGATGAGAGCAACAAGCATATGATAATGTTGTGTAGACAAGCAGCAGTGTAATGACATGCCAATTTTTTAAAGTCTGGATTTTTATTTGTTTTTCTAATGTTTTTGGTTGAATATAATTTATTTTAGCTGCTGTTTTGGTGTCTTTTCTTAATTTGATTCTCTCCAGCAAGCGGAGTCGTCGTCCCAAAGCTGACGAATTGGTGGAGATGCCCGTGAGGGATATTTGGAGGCATTCACAATTTACATCCATTGGGGGATCCTCAAATCACGCGTTTGCGTTAACCACACAAACACATTGCGATACCCAAACAAGCTCTATTTTGACGCTTTCGAAGGCGCCCCTATCACGAGCTGCACCATAGATTCCTCCATAAACCTACGTCCCTCTCCGCGTTACCCCACCATCCCCTTGAGCCCAACGGCATTTCAAATTCTTATCTTCCTGCTTTTAATTCTCACTTCTGCTCACTTGCTTGAGAGGGGTGCATTACTCATTACCGACTAATTTAAAATCTCTTAATATTGCATGGGACACCCTTCATTATTTCAACCCTCTCTCTCTCTTTTTAGAAACAATTAGACACCCTTCATTGTTTTTTTTTTTTTTCAAAAAAGAAAAAGTTAATGGCCTCCATTGTTTAGAAACAACACCATTTTTTTTTTTTTTTTTTTTTTTGATGATAATGGAGGCAAGAGCCATTTAGCTTTTATTGAACTGAATTGTGATTATTTACAAGATAATATTTACAATAGATAAGAAAACATGGAATTAAAGAGAGATGATAAGAATTCAACATCCAACTATGATAAGATCAAATTATTGATCTTATTACTTATTCAACCAAAACGGTTGTTGCTTATCCACTACTTCTCTTTCTAAATTGCTCCCAAATAATCTCTCATCTCAATTACTAACCTACTTCCCAGTTGCATTGTTTTTTTCATTAAGTGGTGAACCGAGGTGAGATTGTGCATCTAAGAGGGGTTCCCACTTTTATATTGTAAAAAGAGAAAATTAGCATAGAAAACTCAAGAACTTAATTTAGTCTTTCCACAATAGTTTGATCTCCAATTAAACATGGACACATCCTTTAAGAAAATGAGCCAATTCTCTCTACAAATATTTTTGGTGCATCTGTTAATGACACCAACAAAAATGTGATGCACTAGTAAATTGTACATGAGCTATTATTACTACTGCAATTATTGCAGCCATTTCATTCCTGGTGATGATAGTTATTGGAGCATTCGAATTACACACACACACACACACACACACACACACACACACAGAGAGAGAGAGAGAGAGAGAGAGTAGTAGTAGTACGATGCTGCCATTGATTGGACTCTCTGTTGATGATGCAAGTAATCCAAATAATTAGCACTCAAATGGGAATAAGAAAAAACCTTAAGGTAGTGGCTTTCTTTTTCCATGCGCCCCTTTGTTGTTATCTAGAGCAGGAGAATATCTGCTGCGATAAAATATAATGAATTAGCTCATGCCACCCTATAGTTTCATCGAGCTAATTAAGTTGCACCAACTATCGCAAGAAAGCTCATATTTGGAGCGTATCCATTTTTTCTGTTACACTTGGATAAAATAAGGATGATGATATAAGAACAGTCGTGTTAATTACTTCTGACTCACATAGAGAAAAAGGCCTGTCCATTCATCTGTCATGGTGCCTTGCAGCTATCATATTTAGGCTAGCTTGGTATAACTGTTAAGTAAAGAAATAAAAACAATGCATCAATTGAAAGTGACAATTTATCTATATTACCCTTCACTCCTGAAAGGAAGAGAAAAGATGAAAGTGTATCTCAATGAATTTAATTGGATCTTCTCAAACTTTCTCTCGGAAAAGAGAGACAAATTATATAAATAAACAATACCATATATAGCTAATGCTTGTTTGGTCGTCCATATTTTGTTCGCATGCACTACATGCATGTTCTTGCAATCAATGGCAGAATGCTCACATCCACACCATTTTTCAAAAAATTATTAAAAAAATATATTTTTGGATAATGGACATCTTAGCTTTTATTTAGGACATAAAACCGCTCTAAGCCATTTCCATAAGTCTGCTTTATGGAAAGATTGATCAAGGCACTTCCAACATTTTGGAATAGATCATCCACTTCGAGATTGGTAATGGTCAGGGGACAACATTTTGGAAGGAGAGCTGGTCAGGCGATGCACCTTTTTGCCCAAATTGAAATTGTTCTGTGGTGGAATTCCATCTCCTTTCATCTCTCCTTGCTTGATTTGGTATCTCTTAACAGGGAGGAAGACCGCAAGTCGTATGGAAAATGGGGCAGCGAGGAAACCTTCTCCACGGCTTCTTACCCTCGTCGGATCTTTGGAATCCCAGCGCACCTCTAAAAGTGAAATGCTTTCTGTGGTTATGTTGGAAGAGAAGGTCAAATACCCGGGATGTTCTAGGCGAGAAACTGAGGAAACATTTAGCCTTCTCTGGTTCCAATTTCTTCACAGCCATTTGGAAGGAGATCTGCCTTGTCCTGCCATTCTTCTTTCGATGGATGCACGGGCCATCTCTGCCTTCAATTGCAATTGAAGGTCTCCATATTTTCACTGATGGTTTGCAGTGGCAAGCTCCTTATGGAGCATGGGGGGATCTGGGAACAAAATTAAAAGCTTCCCTGAACGCTTTTCACTGATACATGATGCTCATTGTGGCTTGGTCAGGCGCCACAGTATTGGATACGGTCCCCTTGGTTCTTAAAGAGATCAATGTTTCTAGGCCTAGTCTGTTCCCCAAAGTTTCAGAGCTCTGCATGTGAACTTATGGCTGTGAAGTTTTAGACCTCTGCTCCCGGTTGTTGTCAACTCCTCATGATCCAGACGCAAAAGTCCTCGTCAAATGATCTCATCAGCCTTCTGTTTGTGTCGTTCTCTCATTCTTGTTTCTAAGTCTCCGCTTTCCTACTAGAGTTTGTCACCCAGGCATTATCCTATGGTGCCGACTAACTCCCCCTAGCATTAACTCTAATACGCTTTCTGTAATTATGTCCTCATTTTAATTAAAGCCGGGTGGTGTTTGCACCTCCTTAATTTCACCACAAAAAAATAAAAAATAAAAAATAAAAAAAAATTGCTGTATTGCACCAAGGGTACTTCGGTAATTTCGTGCGCCATACATCATCATCATCATTATTGTGATTGTTATTATTCATGAAGGCATTGTATCCTAGGAAACTCAGGCAACTGTGGCAATGAGATAAATAGATGTGAGACCTCCGTCTAAGCAGTAGAGAGAGAGAGATAGTGAGAGAGAGAGAGAGAGAGAGAGAGAGATGGTCTCCAGGGAGCAGAAGAAAGCTGCTCTGCATGAGAAGCTACAGCTCCTTCGTTCTGTTACTAATTCCCATGCAGTAATTTACTTAAATTTCTATCTCTTTGCACTTTGCTGGAGCTGTTCTTTCTCTTCTTTTATTCTAATAGCTATATTTGGTTTTATAGTTTTTCTTGGGAACAATTGAAACCTCCTTCTTCTTCTTACTTCATCAGCATCATCATCATCATCATCATCATCCAGCTAGCATGCTGTTTATCCACACAAAAAGAAAAAAATCGGTTGTGCTGTGTTTCTACATGAAGATGATTTCTTTTTTGAAGAAATGGGAAGCAAAAATGCTATTGTGAAGGAATTTCCTTTCTAATACTTTCATCAAAAAAAGTTTTGCTTTCTGATACTCGATTATGTATACTTTATTCCTTGATTGCAATTTCTATCATGTTTTTTCTGTACACCATGCATTTTCTGTATTAAAAGTCCATGCGCTTCTAGAAATCTTCTTTCCTTAAGCATCTCATTATCTTTCAATCAATTTATGCAAATAATGATTAGCACTTAAATTAGAACATGAAATATCTTAAAACTTCACTATTCAAAACCAGTCTTTGGAAATCGACCATTCTTTTTTAAACTGTAATATGATGGTCTTTCTAAAGTTCGTCCTATTTCCAGCCGACGAGATAGTCTTTCCACAGTTGTATAGCGAATTCGCTGTGCCGTCTAGGAGACCGATATTACTGTATAATAGTCAATCACATAGTTAAAGTTCCAAAAAATTGCCACACCAGCAAGGAGTACTTCATTAACTTGTCAACAATATTAATTCACGCCTAATGTTATTGTATAATTATGTCTTAATAATTAATCCCAGTTCTTTCTTCTTTTCTCCTTTGATCTTACAGCTTAGCAAAACTTCTATCATAGTAGATGCTTCAAAATATATTCAAGAGTTGAAGGAAAAGGTTGGTGCAGTTGCACGGGATTTGGAAGAAGCTAACCCCTTGCCTGCGGTACTCTTCGATGTCATCACCGATATTTCTTTATCTTATGATCAGCTTGTTTATGGATTTAAATTCGTTAACTCCACACATCCTTTGGCCTCCATCTACATCTTACCAGGTTACAGTTGAAACCATGGAAAAGGGTTTCCTTATCAATGTATTCTTAGAGAAGAGCTTGCCGGGTTTGCTTGTCTCTATTCTGGAGGCCTTTGAGGAGCTGGGCCTTGATGTGCTGGATGCTGATGTTTCTTGCACCAATAGGTTTCGCCTAGAAGCAGTTGGAGAAGTAAGAAAAAAATCATTAACTATGCCTCTTGATCAGGAAAAACATAGATATATGTGACACGTACCTTTTTTTGCATAGAATGCAAAGATCATGCACTAGTGGGTTTTCTTGCATTAGATATTTAGGTGACAGTTTTTTAAAAAAGAAAAACAATCAGCCTATAATATGCTCAAGTAGATATCCTTGCATTGTCCCATTATGTGCTTGTGCTTCTTAGTCTTACTGCCTTTGATGATGGCTCATGTGTACTTTAGGCATGTATCCATGTGTCAGAGAATGCATTTGATCCTTCCATTACTTTCTCAGCAACATTCGTTATTATTATTATTATTGTTTAATGTGAACATTGTATATAGGTGAGACAACATAAGGTAGCCTTCCCTTATTAGGGCTGCATGAAATTAATTATATGCATGGAAAAATTAATATATAGCACTCCAATGTACGTATATATGTTGGGTCTGTTAATTGGCAGCCACGTCCTTGGAGACAGTATTCTACATTTTCTTTTTCTCACACGTGGTCAAAGTTTGATCGGTAGGTGGTCAGGGGTGTTGGCCCTTCCCCCATGCATGCATGGATACATATATTATGAAACAATCTTCAATATATACATAAACATAATGGAGCATGAGTGCAACCTGTGTAGCATGTTAATTTACACAGACATATACATACATGCATGCATGCATGCATACTCATGCATGTATATATGCATGTAGTTTTGTGCTGCCATGCATGTATATCAGAGGCATAAACCTAGAGCTAAACAAGCATGCGCAATTGAGTTTCAATGGTTGCTTATCTGAAGCATAGACATTCATGCAAATGTAAATCTCTTGTATGTCTGTGAAAAATTCAGTTCTGAAAACTTTTGCAGCATCAAACTGAGAGCATGGATGCTCAGGTGGTGAGGCAAGCGGTGTTGCAAGCCATCCAGAAATGCAGAGAAAGTGAAGAGCAGTAATGACATTAGAAGACTACTTCTGACCTTTTGTCAAAAGCGCAAGCTTGGCTTTGGTTAGTTGTGGGTTTGGAAAATAAGTTTAATGAAGATGGTGGCTTCTCTCTTTAGTTAAATGGGTATAAGAATATGGATAAATGACAAATTACATAGACAAAATCTTAAAATTCGAATATATTCGTGCTTGGAATCCTTGGTTTGACTTGTGCATCATCAAAGCATAAATTAAGTAAATTTAGGGAAATGAATCACCTATAAAAGAAAAGAAAAAATTAGGGAGAAAGTGACCACACACATTCATCATGGAAGCATGCATTAGGTAAATTTAGAGACATGAATCAACTACAAAAGAAAAGAAAAACTAAGGGAGAAAGTGAGTACGTAGATTCCTTCACCATGCAAGCCTCAATTTATATTTGTGATGTCCAAGAAAAGTAGTCTGATCATGAAAGATTGTTTTTCTAGCACTAATTTCCCAAGAGTTGTGTAAAAACAGAATGCGAGGAATTGTTTGGTCATGTAATATCAGTCTTGAGCCCCATCACGTCTATGTGGCCAAGATCTTTTATTCCTCCAGCAATCATTTTGGATGTGTAGATTTTGCAATAAAACCCACTTAATTATTGATTTTGGAACAAATTAAAAGTTATATTGTTATTAGTTGTTTTCGCAAAATGCATACTTAGGGGTATTTGCATGTTTATCCGAAGATCAAGTATGAATAGAGTGATATAGTCCAAAAACACACACACACACACACAGAGACACATATATCAGATATTTAACGTATGCGAAGCAAACAATCAAAAATTAAATATTTATCAGGAGTTTAGTGAATGCTCATTACTTGTCTGATACTTAGCCCAGGGGCAAACTTGTGTATGGACTCTTAAATATGCATCATTTTGCAAAAGAAAATTAATCCAGCCTTCTGTTTCAAGATCAACAATTAAGTGGATTTTGATGCAAATCCACTTCTCTAGTTAAAATGTACATCATAATTTTCAGCTGTGTTTGGTCCTTCCCAGCTCTTTTCCTCACCTTTGTCCGCAAACTTTTTCCGGCCCCCTCATTAATCTCTTCATTTCTTTGTTACATATGCTTATACAATTTAAGTCATCGGTTCATCACCACTTTAAAATTTCAATTTGTGCAAAAACAACACTTTAATGAACGCATTCCTTACCCTAATCTTTCTCTGTCTTATCACACTAACTATGGATTCTCCCTTGCTGCCATTGCTTTGTGATTGTGCCTCTCTACTAAATGTGTGTTGATTGCAAAACATGCCAAAAGCCTTTCTCAATTCATTTATCTAGCAATAATTATATTATATGTATTTCTGTTTATCCGTTCATAAATATTATATACTCAATATACCAATGGAAATGGTAACAATCTCCCAACGTTGATTTTGAGACCTCATGTTCATCTTTGTTTCCACTAGAATCACGTTTTGCATAAGTATTTAAAGCTTACATTTATTTTACTAACTCAAATATCATCTTGTTTCCACGTCGTAATTAGTCTTCTTTTCTTCTCTTAAGCTTTTGGATATGGTAGATCATCATGAACAACGAAGATTACTGACTAACTATTGGATGCACACCAGTACAACATATTAGTGTCGAACAATTTAATATAGTTTGAGCAAAATAGTGAGGATCATCACACATTTCATAAGAGATGAAGTGAGTACAAAGAGCAACAAAGAAGTGAACAAATGAAAGTTAGAAAAGGCAAAGAGAAATAAAACGAAAAAGAAGGAAGAAGAGGGAATGGCAAGAGAACTATCCGTTCCTATCATCTAGGCAAAATAGCTCAGGATAGGTCTCACAAAAGGCGTGCAGTGTCTGGGTTGGGCCCCCAAGATTGTCTTGGATGGAGCCCGCAAATAGCTAATATCCAGTCTAGGCCTTCATCTTTCCAAGGCCCGAATGTGATTTTTTTTTTTTTTAAATTTTAAATTTCAAATGGATGTTGGGAGAAATTTGAACTTGAATTTCAAATACTGATGGGAGCTTCCACTTTTGTTTTTTGTTTTTGTTTTCCTTGATAAATTTGGATAGATTTTTTCCTCCCTTTTCATTAAAAAAAAAAAAAAAACGGCCTGCTAATTTTATCAACTAAGCGTTTGTGTCTGCAACAGCAAGTGCATTGGGATGACCAAATGAGTGTTTTAGATAGCGGATGAAGAAAACCTTTCAGATTTAGAAAAGTAAGAAGTGCTTAGTAATGAATCGTAATCGTCTAAAAATACTAATCAGTGATCAACATCTTTTGCTATGATGCAGATCTCATCTAAGGTTTTAGCAATACACCTTTATCTCTCCAATGGAACATATTCCCCACTGATTTGATCTTCTAGAAATGGTTGTTTAAACATCAAATTAATAGGCTTCAACCTAAAAATCTCTCCAAATTAAACGGACATCTCATGATCTTTTTTATCCTTCATCTCCCTGAGCAAAGCCCTCGTGATCTCCACACACAGGTGAGCATTCTTCAGAGCAAACTCATCATATCTTGTGGAGAACACAACATCCTCCACATGCCTGACAATTGAGTTCACGGCGTGATCCTTCAACATTCTATTGGAACAAACCTCTGACACCTCAAGGATATCAAGTACATTTGATGAGTCCAAGGAGTGTAGTATCTGATGCTCACAGACCTTTCTGAGGAAGGGGATGTCATACTTATCCGCTGCTACTAACATAGAATATAGTTCCTTGTCTGCACTCCCCTTGGGCAAACAACCAGTGTAGAGGAACTCCAGGAGGCATTTGAGCTCATCATGGCTGAGCTCCGGGAGAGAGACGGTGTCCTCTGCTGGGGCTTTGCATTCATCATGGCCTAGCATTGTTCTGAAGATTTCGGACTTTGTGGCCTGCAGCACAAGAGGGAATTATGGGAGGAGATCATGGTATATCATGTTGCTTAACAGTAGGATTATTAGGAGACAATCCAGGTAACTTGAATTATTAGGAGGGGTGAACTGGACCAGGTGTCCAGTGGTTGCACCCTTCCACCATAAAGAATGATGTTATGGATTTGAATACTCCGGCATTTGGTATTACTTTTTAAAAAAATATAGCTTTCCGATTTTTCAAGTAAAAAAATATATTTTAAAAATATGTATTTGATGATATTGTGTGAGAAGTATTTTATAAGAAGAAAAGTTAAATATATATTTTTTTAAAAAAAAAATTCTAGCTTTGGGATTCTCTCTCTTTTTACAAAACAGAATCAAAGTTAGACCTATATGTTCTATCAAAACAAGAGATAGGCCTATATTCTTGGTGGTGCTCTCATTGTCACTCTCGAAAATAAAAAATAAAAAAGACTAGGTGATTGGCGAACAGAGAATGATATCTTGAAAAATACCAAGTCAATAGTGCACCACAAGAACAACTCGAGACGAGATGCACATAGCGGCAATCCAAGATGAGTGGATGATGCAGGAGGCCCATTGGGACCAAGATGCGTGCTTGGTGTGGTGCACTGCCATATATTGTGAGGTAAAATTTCTCGTGGTATCACCGGTGTTAGATTTGAACTAGTCTGTCTTCCATGTGTTTTGCATATGGAATAGACAAACGAAGGTCTTGTGATTACTAGAATTAGTCTCAGCACTTGGATATTGGAGGTCCTGCCCTTGTCGCATTTAAGCTAGCACCAGCATTTGGAATGCAGAAAGTAGCAGAGATTTCACTATCATGTTTCAACTAGTCACAATATATCGGGCCATATATATATAGACTAGCTGTAGTCGATCGGATCCCAATTTTCATCCGATGGAATCTCTCTTTGTTGGATCGGCACGTATTTCAGAATTTTTTTTATAAGCTAACGAAGGAGTTCGGAGGACATTAGAGCTGGCGTATTAAAAAAAATAAAACAGCATTCAATAGGACATGATACGATGTAAGGCCAGCGCGTGCGACCGTCATCGTTTCCTCTGCCGCCATCTTCCGATAACCTCCCCACTTGCCTCCTCTCTTCTTCTCTCTCTCCCCCTCCACTCAAGGCCGTCGTCTTCCAGTAATCCCCCAACCTGCGCCTCCTCTCTTCTTGTTTCTGCCCCCACCTACGACCGCCGTCTTCCGATAACCTCCCCCCCACCCGCGCCTCCTCTCTTCTTCACTCTCTCTCGTCGTCACCGTCTCATCTCCTTCTAAGTCAAGTTTCCCACTCTGCGGCCATCATCTCCTCTCTTCTCAAATCCTCTACCGATCATTAGTGAATAATTTTTATAAATTACATTCAAAAATTTATATTTTTATTATTTCTCATTATTGTTTCTCATTGTTTGCAAATAATCCTGGATAGGATAAATACTCAATCTACGACAAACAATAAGAGAGAAGGATAAACACTAAGTCCTGCGAAAATAAACCCAAACTATCGGAGATAAATACAAACTCTAAATAATAAATAGAAACTGTGAATAATAAATACAAACAGACTGTAAATAAACATAAACTCTGTGCAGATAAATAGAAACTGTGAATAATAAATATAAATTTCATACTGATAAACAGAATTTTTTAGGGTAAATACAAACTCGAGGTTCCAAAGTTAAGTGATCTTAGGATTCATCCACGATAAATAACAACAAGAGAAGAAGAGAGAAGGATAAACACTAAGTCCTATAAAAATAAACACAAACTATCAGAGAATAAACACAAACTCCAAATAATAAATAGAAACTACGAATAATAAACATAGAGTGACTCTGTACAGATAAACAGAAACTGTGAATAATAAATGCAAACTTTGTACCAACAAACAAAAACTTTTTAGGATAAACACAAATTCGGATTAGGCTTCGGTTAGAGTTTGTGTTGATTATTTGTAGTTTGTATTTATTATTTGAAGTTTTTGTTTATCCTTCGATAATTTATATTTATTTTCGTAGGACTTAATGATTATCCTCCTTCCTTCCTCTCTCTTGTAATTTATCATGGTGGACCAGGACCACTTAACGAGTTTGTGTTTATCTTGAGGAGTTTCTGTTTATGAACATAGAATTTGTGTTTATTATTTATATTTTCTATTTATTATTCGAAGTTTGTATTTATTATTTGAAATTTTTATTTATTATTTGAAGTTTGTATTTATCTTCAGATAGTTTATATTTATTTGGGTAGGACTTAGTGTTTATCATCTCTTTTATGTTTTATCTTGGATGGGCCATTGGATCACTCAATTTTTGAAATCCAAGTTTATGTTTATCTTGAAAAGTTTCTATTTATCGGCACGAAGTTTACATTTATTCATAGTTTTGATTTCTACGCAAAGGTCCAAATTATGATCCGATCCGAAGAGTCTGCGTTGTGATCCTAATAAAATTTTTTGTGAGGTTTGTGGTGTTTATCTTGAAAAATTTTTGTTTATCGATACTTTATTATACAAACTGTTTATCGAAACTTTATTATGCAAACTACTATCATCTATTATCATGATAGATTCCGGACAGCTTTCAGAGTTGTGCATGGGTGCCTTTAGCCTTCATGAATATTTTTTTTATCTCCACGGAACAGAGGACCCGCATCCTCTTTTTCTTCTTTCATTCATGGAATAAGGTTAATAAAACAACAAAATTTAAGCCTAAAATCAGAGAGATTGACAAAGGAAGCTGGAAGGATTCATGAAGAAAGCTGGAAGGATTCATGAAGAAAGCTGGAAGGATTCATGAAGGCGCCTTCAGGTGCCTCCTGTCTTCATTGCATGTAGGCGCTTACAATTCATGTAGGTGCAGAGGAGGCCATCGATGAGATGGCGGAGGCTAACGGCGGTGTAGCCAGGCCCGACGGATGTGCGAGCACCTCGCCTAGGAGTATGTAGCGCCTATATATGAATTGTAGGTGCCTAGGCACCTACAATTCACATGTAGGCACCTAGGCACCTACAATTCACATGTAGGCACCTACAATTCATGTAGGCACCTAGAGGAGGTCGCCGGTGGAGCAGCCAGGCCCGACTGACGTGCGGGCGCCTCACCTAGGAGCATGTAATACCTACATGTAAATTGTAGGTGCCTACAATTCATGTAGGAGCCTAGATGCGGAGGCCTTCATCGGCGGCGGAGGTAGTGCAACCAAGCCCGACGGATGCGCGAGCTCCTCGCTTAGGAGCATGTAGGTACCTACATGTGAATTGTAGACGCCTATATGTGAATTGTATGTGCTACATGTGAATTGTAGGCATCTACAATTCACATGTAGATGCCTACAATTGAATTGTACGCTCCTACAATTCATATGTAGGCACTACATGCTCCTAGGTGAGGTGTCGCGCATCTGTCGGATCTGGCTGCACCGTCGTCAGCCTCCGTCGGTTCGTCACCGATCTCCGTCGTCCTGTCGGTGGACTCCTCCGTATGTAGGCACCTACATGAATTGTAGGCACTTACAATTCATATGCAGGCGCTACATGCTCCTAGGTGAGATATCATGCGTCCGTCGGATTTGGCTGCACCGCCGCCAGCCTCCGTCGATCCGTCACCGACCTCTGTCGTCCCACCGATGGCCTCCTCTGCATGTAGGTGCCTACATGAATTGTAGGCACCTACAATTCAGTTCATGTAAGCGCCTACATACAGAGGAGGCCGTCGGCAGGACGACGGAGGTCAACGATGGACCGACGAAGGCCAGCGGTGGTGCAGTCAGGTCCGACGGACGCACGACACCTCGTCTAGGAGCATGTAGGCACTTACAATTGAATTTTAGGCACATGTAGGTGCCTATAATTCAATTGTAGGTGCCTACAATTTAATTGTAGATGCCTACATACTCCTAGACGAGGCATCGCGCGTCCGTCGGACCTGATTGCATCGCCACCAGCCTCCGTCGGTCCGTCACCAGCCTCCGTCGTCCTGCCGGCGGCCTCCTCCGCATATAGGCACCTATAATTCAATTGTAGGCACCTACAATTCATGTAGGCGCAGGTGCCTACATGCGGAGGAGGCCACCGACAGGACAACGGAGGCTGGTGATGGACCGACGGAGGTCGGCAGCAGTGCAGTCGGTCTGACGGACGCGCGATGCCTTGCTTAGGAGCATATAGATGCCTACATGTGAATTGTAGGCGCCTACAATTCACATGTAGGCACCTACATGCTGGGAGGCGAAAGGAAGAGGAACCGACAAAGGCGGTCATCCTGCTGGTTTGCGGCAGCGGCCGATGATGTGGGGCAGCGAGGCTCAAGAGTCAGGGATTAAAAAATAAATAAAATTTTTTTTAAGATTTTTTTTTTAAATTTTCATGGCCCATCTGGGCTAGCCAGGCCCAACCTATATTGGCCCTTGGGCTAATGTGGGGCGGGCCAAACAGGCCCGGTTGTTATTTGGGCTATCATATGGCAGTCCAGCCCACCTCATTTACAGGGTTGGGCCGGACCGGTCCTATGGGTCAAGCCCATTTTGACAGCCCAACATGTAGGTGAGGTGCATATGTCCGCCGGGTCCGTCGGGTCTGACTGTACCACCATCGGCCTCCGCCGACCCATCGCACACCATGGGCCATGCCACCTGCATCGGACTTCTCTTGCATGTATTTTTACTGTCTGAACTTTGTTTGGGATGTTCTTGGCTCGTTGGACCAGAGGAGGTGGGTGCTGCACGGCCACATTTCTCCATCGTTTTTTCTTTTATGTGTCTTTTTTTTTTTTTTTTTTTTTTAACAATACCAGATCAGCTAACGGGTTAGAGAAGTTTTTCGTTAGCTTTTTAGAAAAGTCTTGAAGATGCGCACCGATTCAATGGTTGGAGAGTTGATCGAATATAGACTGAAATCCGAGTGATCGGAGCCTAGTCCCCCTCTATATAAATATATATAGTCTGAACTAGTCCCGACATTTTGAATTACTTCTGGGTATATAAGTACTAGTTCAACCTTGATGAGGAATTATACATATAACCCCCTTTAGAACTTGATTATTTTAGTCAAGTCCCTCAACATTATTAGTACATATCTATCATAAGAGATTTCACGGATAACCAGCTAAAGCACTTACAAATCATGAACAGGTCTAATGTGTTATGGGTTGCGCTATAGTGGCCCCTGGGTATCTTAGCCCTCAATAGCCCACCAGTTCAGGCCCCATAATTTCCTCCCATAAAATCTGGTGGTGTGACATTGATTCACAAAATATATTTCAGAAGAGTGGAAAACCTCACTGAGACGATTCAATACTCTCACAAACTCTGATTCGATGATAGTCTTTTGGAGGGATACCATCACAAATGGTGAGACCACCAGAATGTATAGTTTTTGATCATCTTATGTTCGAGGTAATGGCTGAGAGAACTCACCAGCAGAGCTCTATGGGCAGCTATAGGAGCCCCTGTGCCCGGCTTCACCAAAATGTCTGTGTGGATCCCATCCCTCAGTGCCAACACAAGACCGTCCAGAAAGCTCATCTTCTCATTCACTTCTTCCTCCCTCTCTTTCATCTTCTTCACCCACTTGAAAGCATCTAAGATCCCCTATAGAATCCCAACAATCTAATCACTTTCATACTCAAAAAATCAAAAATTTGTTTTCCTTTAAAAAAGGTAAAGACCTCCCCATCTTTTGTGCATAAATTCATAAAGTTCAATCAATAAAATTTAAGAGAGAGAACAGAGCTTACCATGGATATATTGGGTTTCAAGCCATGAGAATTTGTAGGAATACCGGCATATTGATTGCCGTCTAGCTCGTTAAAGAAAGCCATCAAGCCTTTGGCTCCCTCATGGCAGCTGGAGCAGATGGTGTTCCTCGGAGGCTTGAAAAAAAAGGCCATGGGACCACAGATGCAGCAATCCATTGTTGCCTCCTGTTCCCTTCTGCCGTCTCATGAGAAGTAGAGGGTTTGAACACCACTATTCTGTGTGTATATATGCCTAGAGGTATCATAATTCCCATTATTTTCTAGTTTATGGTGGGTACCAACCGGTTTAGACTCTTTTTAGCTGGAGTAAATGAAAAGGCTTCCCTTCCAATATATCCATGGAAACACGAAATACCGATATTGTCCTCCATGTTTTCATGAATGCCAAGGAAAAAAATTACCATGTGACATGGCCCATCCGACCCAGCCCATAAGGAGAAGATCTTCAGTCGTTGCTTTGTTTCCTATTGCTTCAAAAGTAGCTGTTTTAGCTTCAGCCACGTAAATTTTTGATATTCTTTTTTATTTCCCATCAAATGAATGGCATCTTCTTTTAAAAATCCCAACTATTCTTAGCATGATATGAACTTTGGGTTAGATGTGCATTAGCTCGGAGTCTCTTCCGGAAGGACTTTTTCTTGGAGGAGGTCCAGGTTAATATATTTTTGATTGATTGATGGTCTAATTTGGTGGTGGTCCTTCATCACATATCAAGATGTGTGAAAATACAAATCTTGAAGTCCATGCTTACGTAGAGTGAAGGTGACCATACTTTTTTAGGCATCAATGTTGTATAAAAATCTAATGGCTCAATCAATGTTCAACTAAATCTGCTTGTTGATGAGGATTGCTGTATCTATATATGAATGTATAAAATGACCCTAACTGCATGACCTGGGCCTTGCAACTTACAAGTAGTGGCCACTAGCCTACATTAGGTGGGAAAACATGTGTCAACAACTATAACCCTCATCCAGTCCATAAGACCTAATCTCCTCTGATCATGAGTGAGGTCTCGGGTCTTAACTATATTCATTTTTAATCGGCCATTGGGCGAGCTTATTTAAAATTTGATATTTTTTATACCCAAATCGGGCCTATGCCCAACTCCGTCCATGACCTATATTTGAGAGAGGTCCAGAGGATGGGTTGTGGGGCCCCATCCTAACTGGATTAGAAAAAAGAAACACCCAAGAGCGGAATAGTTGGGAAGGCCCAATCCATTTGAAAGCAGAATCTGTAGGGCACTTCTGACTATGTCAAATGAACAACATCACCAATAGTTGATTAATGATGCAATGGTATGAGCTGATGGGCAGAATAATTAATGATACAAAAAGGTGAGAGTGACTTTCCAACCCCAAAACACGAAGATAAAGGTGCGGTCCGGCACATCTCCAACCACCACCTTTCCACTCACACAACCGCGATGTGTGAGAAGAACATTGGCTTTGGTTTTGTACCAGAGACTACCTACTCCTGTTCAATGTCCAACTAAGCTATAGCTACTATACAAGGATTGGGTAATATATTCGACTTATCGAAAGCACAAAAAAACCTATGCTTCAGTTGCCAGATTTTGATCATGGGTAGAACAAGTTATGTGGAACCCACTGAAGGAACTTGACAAGAAGGAAGCCCCTAACTACCACAAGATAATGAGATATCCAAAGAGCGACCCTGCAACCACCTCCATTATATCATATTGGTGATCATGTGATTTAGGAGTTGAGAATATTGGGTCAAGAGAACCATTTGGTGAGAGGATTCCATCTTTAGATGACAGATTCTTTGCAAAAACATAAGAATGATGCTAACATATGATGTGGAGAGGGAGACAATAAAAATATAAAAATAAATTTATATAATAGAAGAATAAATATTTTTTGAAAAATAGAATGAAAAATATAACTATAAGCAGAATATACTTAATAATCAATGACTGTTTCATGGCTCAACTGGCACTGTAACTCTCCCAATCATTTTGATCACAGCGATGTTAATTGGAACATACTTTTTTAGGATTCTTTCGCATGTCAAATTTAAATATAACTCTCTCTCTCTCTCTCTCTCTCTCTCGATCTCGATATATATTGTAAATAATTAATAAGAATTTCTGTATTTTTCTAACATAATTAATAGCATTTTGTATTTTCAAAAATAATGCAGAAATTTCTATATAGAAGAAAATATGCTCTAAAATAATTAAGAAGTAGGCTTTCGGAAATTATATTTTTCTCTAAGAAATTTTTAAATGGATGGCTTCAAATAATTTTTTTTCTTTATAAATTTTTTTCTAAAACACTAATGTGACATTTCTAACAGTTTCCAATACATGGAAAATATGAACGGATGGCTTTACATATTTGTTAAAATTTTTTATATCTATAAAATTATTTGTCTATTTCCTAAAATTATTTCCACATGGGGATTATAAATGGACGTGTTTCTATTATTGTATTTTTATAATGAGTGTAAATGTTTCTAAGCATATTTAGACATGTTTCACATTCTGAGTTAACTTTATTATATCTAGATATTATATATATATATATATATATATATATATATATATATATATATATATATATATATATATATATATATATATATATATATTTGAGATTTTTTTTCTGTAATTTTTCTCCAAATTTTTGTCCGAGGGGTTAAGTTTTTATTTTTAATTTTTTTGTGTGCGTGCCCTTTCCATTTAATAGGTATAGAGGTAAGAATCTCTACATATAAGAGATTTCATTTTCAGATATATCTGAGAGATTGGTGTTCACGGTTGACCAAGCCTTGGCATCCAAAAAAAGTAACAATCCATAACCTTCTATGGAATTTCGCCGGGTGAGTTAAGATATGGTTGATGCCTTATGAGCAATCCTAAACGAGCAATTTAAGTTCCAAACCCAATATGACGAACAAATCACCGACCTCCAACTTAGCTTAACTTGAATAAGCTAATTCTATCAAGTTGTGTTAGATTGATTGGGAATGGCACCAGTCATTGTTTGTCCAAGGGAAAATTTATTGTATTATCGAAATAACGAGTAAATGATATATAATGCCCGATAGGCATGATTGTTATAAGCCCAGTGATCCAAGCCAAAAATCATCTGAGTCGGATGTGCTTCGTGGTTGAATCACTCATTGAATCATCTCGCATTGATTCAATCATAAACTAGAACCTCATAATCTCAAAATTACATAACAAAGTTCATATTAACCACAAGTGGGCCAGATGTTACGAGTAACAGAACAAGTTTTACACCCCATATGCTACCCCAAAAAAGTTTTACCCCCATAACAACATCCTCTCAGCCCACTCTCATGACCATCTTCAACAGAGTGACAGATATACGGTATAGCACCATAAAATCATCTAAACCAGGGTGGTGGGTGAAACTTTTTCGTCATCATCAATGGCATGGTTGCTGTCATAGTAGTGCAGCAGCGCCGCGCCGGAGAGCACCGCCACCGTCAGAGCCTGGGCGTGCATCCTATAGTAATCCACCAGACCAAACTTTATTTATATTGGAATCCCAAACTGGGAACCATCGAACTAATTAACAAACAGTAGTAGCTGAACAAATATTACCTAGCGTGTATTAGCCGAAGGCTGGGCTTGATAAGTGGAGCCGTCTTCCGCGTGTAAGCCAGGGAGGCTCCAATGGCAGAAGCCCAGAACGCTCCTGAAAAATTTTAAGAGCATTCATTCAAAAAACAAGGTTTTAAAGTGGATCATAATTACTTAGACCACGGTCATAAGTTCGGTGCTCAAGAACAAAAAATTAAAAAAAAAAAAAATGGTCAGCTAAATTTAGAAATAGAAAATATTGAAATATGAATTTTATAAATTTATTCATATAAAATAAGTACCGAAGAGCAAGAATGATGAACAAAATAGAAAAAATACTCCCGGCGATGGTATAATATGATCAGTTCGTACCATATAAAAGTTTCTTAATTTTTTTCTGAATAACTTGTGAATAAATCATACATGTTATGTTTAACATGTAAATTTTCCTAAAATATGTAATTTAAATTATTGAACAAATTTTTGGTTGATTTTTTTTTTTTTTGGTTAGAAACAGTAATTTCAAAAAGTGGCCAACCAATGAAAAGTTAGGAAATAATTCAAAGAGCACTGTTCCATGATAGAGGAAGTTGTTCTACAGACCTTTCCAAAAAAGAAAGAAAGAAGGAAAAAAAAAAAAAGAAAGAAGAAGTGGCTTTAGGGGGTACTTACCCACGCTAGTGAGCTTGTGCTCAGCAACCCAGGCCTGCAACGAGCTCATCTTCTACCAACTGGATTCTCACCAAACAAACGGTTGGAAAACAAATTGCAATCACTGTGATGTAAGCTTTGAGACTGAGGGAGTTCTGAGTGGGAGGTTGGGTGGTGCTTTCCTTATAAGGCTGGGCGTGCCCCCTGGTTTCAGTTACAAACCTGGGAACAGCGGCAGAAACCACCGGCTGCCTTTTGTTTCACCGGTTCCAGCCGTACCATCTTTCTTTCGTTTTGCCTCGCCCGAGGTGTGGCTTGAGAGCTTAAAACCGAGGGAGTCGCTGGAAAGTTGGCGAGATTTTCCCGTCGATTCAAAGGATTTGGGTGAGGCCGTGCCGCTGGTTCCGAGTTCCGATGGCCAGAAAGGGCACGAGACAAGACAGCCTTTGCACATGGAGTTCACATTGTTTCGCATCAACAAACCCACCGGCTCGCCAAACTTATGGGCAGGAGGCATGGGTCTCAGAGGAGCACGTGGTTTTTCTTCGCTTTATCTACCATCTAGTGCTCACTTCGCGGAGGTAAGTTATTCTTTTCTTCAATTTAGGAGTATGTTTATTTGGATGCCACCCAGCAACTTAAATATTTATTTGTCCCTAACATCTTAAAGTATTCCATTTTCATGTTAATAATTGAAAAAGAAAAAGAAATACAAAAAATTGTACAACACATTGCAATTATACTTGGTCATTAACATACTCATCCATATCTGTTTGAGTAGCAAGTGCCGATATGCCTTTCAATTTTGTATCTGACCTTGACCAATTTGTCCTGTCCCGTCTACATACCGTGAACTCCTTTGGGGCAAATTGCCACTAAACCAGTACGGTTTTATTAAGATAAAATGAAATGATACAAATAAAGTAAATATGGTCTTCATTCACCCTAAGGGTAAATCATTAAAAAAAAAGGTAAAACCATGGGACAATTATTCCTAAGGAACAGCCACCGCAATCCACAGATGATTAAATAAAAGAAAAAAGTTGAATTATAAAAATCAAATGGACTAGGACAAGCTAAATTGTTGAAATTCAGTCAAGTTGTAGAGCGGCCAATTTAGTCATTGATCAAAAAAATTCAATCATGAAATCCTGCACAAATCTCAAAGATCATAGAACAATGACTTCTTTTATGTAATTTCTGCATCTTCTTAAATGGTTTATTTTTTTTGAGAGCAACCATCCTTTATAGAATTTTGATGGTAGTATTCTGAATAAAGATGGATATAATAGTGTTAGTTTTGTGATAAAAAATATAAGTGAGTTATAATAGTAGAAGGAGACCATTTATTTGAGACAGCAAAATCAATGAGTGAGTTATATTATAATAATATATTTGAAGATGATCGATATTATATTTGAAGAAGATGCAATAATAGTGTTTCGCTGACTTTCGAAACTATAAATATTTGAGATTAGTTTCTGTATACTATTACGAGATTATTGGAGAAGTCTTAAGAGATAACACATATCTATAAAGATGTAAATAGTGTATGTATATGTTATATTACGATAATTTTTAGATAACTATATCAAAAAAAATTTTAGATTTTTTTTATATATTTTAATTTTTAATTTATAAAAATATATTTTTATTAAGCTGATTTAATAAAAAATAAACTAGTGAAAACTCTCCGTTTGAGTTTAAACTTAAAAGTAGCTCTCCAATTGAGTTTCACTTAAAAACAGCTCCCCAATTGGTATAAATAATCAAATTACCTTTGCAGTTATAAATCAACACTAAAACAATACTGCGATATTAGAAAACAGTCTTGTCTTATTGTAATGTAATACCGTCTTATTGTAAAATAATACTACTTTATTATGATATAAGAACATTACAAAATAGTATTTTTTTTATTATAATACAGTATTATGTTATCATAAAATAGTACTGTTTTATTGTAATATAACACTATTATAAAACAGCACTGTCTTATTTTAAAACGGTACTACCGTATTATAAAACAACACTACGATATTAGAAAACAGTACCGTCTTATTATAAATCAATATTGTACTATCAATTATAAAATAATACTGCGATATTAGAAAATAGTACTGTCTTATTATAAATCAGTACTACATTATTGTAAAATAATACTGTCTTATTGTATAACCGTATGAGCGTATAAGGATATAATGATCATTTCAGTTAAAAATGAGGAGTTGTTTTTAATTTATGTTTGAAATGAAGAATTATTTTTAATTTAAATTTAAAAATTATTTTTAATTTAAAATATAAAATAAAATTTTTTATCTAATTTATTATTTAATAAATTTATTTTTATAAAAGAAAAAAAAAACCCACTATGTTAGCCTAGCATCTTGTCCTTTCCTTTTGACCTCTCGTTCTCATCTCCATCTGATCGGCTACTAGTACTGGATCCTAAAATCACCGCCCGCCTTCAGTCATTATTCCCTACCTATGTAGTGTCTTCTCTCCACAGTCCGAACCGAATTCCCGCTCGCTCTCCCTCTCTCTCGAACCCATCTCCATTTCTCATGCGAAGCCAAGAACCAAGATGGAAAGCCGTGGATCCGAGAGGAGGAGAAGCCTCAGGAGAAAACCCCTCGCCGACCTCACCAACGCCGCCCCTTCCCTCTTCTCCTCCAACTCTACCCGTTCTCTCCTTGAACCCATCCCCAATCCCAAGCCGAGGCCCAAACCGCCCCAAACCTCGAACCCCGACGAGCCCTCCACCAGATCCAACTCTGGCTTCAATTCCACTGGCCACGAAGACAATGGAGGTCGGAATGTTGCCACGTCCTCTCCGAAATCCAAAGTGACATTCCTGGATTCGGGTAAGTTCCCCTTGCCCGTGTTTCTTTTCCCTTCCCCTCGAGTTCTTGAAACTTTTGATGCCAGGGTTCGTTGATGGGGAAAGCCAGGGTTTGTAGATACTCTGGTTTGCGAACTTGTGCTTTGACATCTAGGGTTTGGGACGCCTATCATGAAAGGAAGGATAGAAAGAAAGCCTTTATGATCCGAAGTCTAGGGCTTGGAGCTCCTGTGACAGTCAACGCTGCTTCAGATACTCAGAAATAGATGTTGGCTCTAGATTCCATTGGTATCAAAAATAATCTTTTGTGTGCAAGCAAATTTGTCACATTTTGGAGGTTTTTTAGAGGCTTAGAAACTAAGATTGGAGGTTTGTCTCTGGTTAGTAACGGCTGATGGTGCATCTGTTGTTCCTGGGGAATTAAAATAGCCATTTATAGAAGTGGATAATAGAGTTGTATAGTTTGTGTTCTTTGGGAACTTGTTGTATGGTTGGTAAAGTTCAGTTTTGCCAGGTCTTTAGAGGAATTCCATTGATGATTGTGATATATGCGTGGACTGTGAATGTACATCATAATCTATAATTGGACATCTTTAAAATATATGAAATTCTGGTATTTATCTTGTATGTTTATATACCCTGTTCTGTTCCTCGTGTTTCTTAGAGTTTTAAGTTTTGGAGTTAATCCCACTCTCAGGATGCTTGGCATATTTTTTTGGGAAAAACATGACTGTGGCATTTTTTTTCCTTTCGTGCTTAATAATTGCTTCATTTGAATGTTTTCTACCTGCATGTTGTGACATTGGAGATGACACTGGAACAGTGAGAGTTCACTACCGTTTGTTAGTGCATGGAATTGTTTGTAAGGAGCTGAAAATAGTTGACTTTTCGTACTATTTTTTGCTTTTTATTTTTTTTTCAGATATACAACTGCTTTCTTGGTAGATTTCTGAATTTATATTTTGCAGTTGATGATGATGCTCAACATGACAATTCAAACCATTCTATAGTTTATGCTCGACAAACTGTGGAAGGTAGAAGGTGCAAGGAAAAAGAGGCAGGAAGAAGAAAGTGGAAGGAAAAAGAAGCAAGAATGTGTAAGGGGAAAGCTACACCATCCACAGCATTGAGTTGTCCACCAGTGGCAAGAACCAGAAGTATGAAGTATGTCATGATTTTTATTTTGCAAGTTAGTATGAAGTATCAAGTATGCATGATGATTTTTTATTTATAGGTTATTCTCTTGCCCATGGTTCATCCCAGGTAATGTATGTGTCCACCCGTGCATGTGCATGTGAGTCAATGCATGCATGGAGCAAGAAAGCATATGGCCAATCCATCTTGTTGTACTTTAGGCATCTCATATATGTATGCATGTATTATTTGGTCTTATAGCTGATCTCATATTATGGTATGTTGGCAACTTGAAAGTGGTAAAAGCACGGTAGTCCATGAGCTATTTGCCTGTTGATTTAAAATAGATTGTGTCATCACATGCTGAAGGTAACAGTTTACCTATAGAAGATATATTAACATCGAAACTCAGTTATCTGGAACATTGCCTAAGCTCTTGTACACCATAGCTATTTGTTGTGTTCGTTTTTTGGGGAGAGAGAGAGAGGTGTTACAAGTTACAACATGTGACAACTATTCTGGAAAAAAGAATGTTTAAATAAAGCATGTATTTTTTTTGCTCTAATTAGATGCAGTCATCTTGATGTTATAATATGGTTCACATCTTTCTGCTAGGGGAAAACTGGTGATGGAGGATGACAAATTTGATCACCCAAAAGCATTTTCAGTTCCATATCCAGAAGCCAAAAAGGTTTGTCCTTACTTTCCTTCCCATGAATCATTATTGTTTTCGACATGCATAATGCTAATTTTCGTAGAAGTATCTTGTTATACATCAATTTACATATGTTTTGAACACTTATATGAATCCTTGAACCTATGGCAGCTGCTTCAAAATCTGTTAATGTTTACCAAAGGGACACTACTACCTTTATATGATCTCCAAGAGAGAATCCTGAACATGTTTTCTTGCAATGGATGGAAAAGTCTTCTAGATTTGATAAGCCAATAAGAAGGCATGTATAGAAAAATCTTTGTTGGTTCTCCTTGCTTGTTTGGTTTCTTATGGTCAATAAGCAAATGTCACATTCCTGCAGAAAATTCTGTTAATGTCTAAGTATTCTCGATCTGTTGTTTGAATGGGAGGGTTCTTGTGCATGAATTTTCGTCGAAAACTCTCTATGGAACTGATGCATTGCATGCAAGTGCACATAAAAAGACCACCATAAGAAAAAAATTTCCAAAATCTTTGCTTAGTGATGTGTTTATCTGAAACTGATATGGTAATCCTTTCTAGACATGTTGCAAATTGGCATATTCATGTTATTGTAATGGATGCGTAATTGGCTGCTGGGCAGTTAACATAATCAACGAACCACACATCATTACCAAAAAGAATGCATGTCTCACTGCATGGTATATTATTAAGAAATGCATCAAAATAGAAGCTAAAACAAAGTTTTTCAAGGTCTGGAGAAATTGTTTTCTATCACGAAAATTTATGCAGAAAATTTCATATATTCATATTAATTTATAAGAAAAATCAAATTCCAAGTAGAAAAATTGTAAAATGTATACGTGTAGTATTTTAGGATTTACATAATGCATGCATAGGCAGCTGGTTTTATCTGTGTATAATTTCATATATGTCATTACATCTTTTAAATAAACTTTGTGAAACAACCAAAATTTGAATACAATATTTAATTGAACTTTTTTGAAATATTAGATCCATTGAAGTCATGCTTATTCAAAATATACAACTATGGCAAGTTTTATTTATTTGTAAACTTCTTGAAGTTGTTTGAAGCAAACCTTAGCCTAATGTGGATAAGAAGGTACTCTTAATATGGATGAATCATGTGTTTTTTAGCTCAAAACCAGTTGGGTTTGAACCATTCACTCCCACTAGGATCTCTCAATCTCTTCTATTGTGCAATGGGTTAAAACAAATGTGCGTTAGCTTGTCATAAACACATGGAATTGTTTAGTCAAGCAAGTCCTGTTTTTGCTGCATTCCACACGATCAATATTTTTTAGATTCTCAACTAAAGCTCTATAGGATTTATTTGAGCACCAAATATATATGAAATTATGAAACTACGTAATACAACCGTCTACATAATGCCTTCCGACAAAAATTCAAACCATGATTATGAAGTTAGAATAGCAAGACAATATGACTTCATACCTGCCTGGGCCCTTTTGTTGAGAAAGCATAATGTTGGCTTAAAAGGAGAACTCCACATCCTGTTCTCCTTTTTTTTAGAAAAAATCTTTATAAATTTTGGCATAAGTCCCATAGATAGCTTAAGGGTAGTGATAAGTAATTTGATGGGCCACACTGTACAATGCAAGTTTGTTCTTACCATGAAGCTAGGATTCCAACCCCAACTATCATTTTTATATTGTTCATTGCCTTTCATTGGTTCTTGGTATTTAATAATACTTAGCATTGCTATTCATAATTTGCAGTTTATATCTAAACTAAACTCAGATCTAAGAATGTCCCTTTATGCACTGCAGCAATGGTCCTTTAGTTCAATGCATTTTTCTTGAAACCAGCACACCGGCACATCCCTTGCCATGGAAGTATATTTAAATACGTTCCTTAAGATAATTTATTTCCCATCTTATTGCTGTAAAAATTATTTGCCCTAATAATTTGGATGAATTTACAAAATAAAGGATAATAGTGAATTAATTTTCCAATTTCTGAAATAGAGATTAGAGAGGGATGATTAGATATTAAAGATTGAGAGTAAAATTGAGATAAAGGGGACTATCCATATTATTTTTGTGTAACAATTTTTTTTGTGAGTCAAATAAATTCCATCTATTGGCAAATTTAACAGGCCCACAAGAACACCCTCCGCCCACCCCAAAAGAAAAAAAAGCCCTGGCACTCTTTTTAATATATGTATGTATGAGCACTTGTTCTTAAATAGTTAAGTCTGAAACTAAATCAACAAAGTTATTTCATACGTATAGAGTCTGATGTATCCTTCATTTTATCACAACATTGTGATGGTTTAACGTTGATTTTCATAGAAAGAGTCAAACATTATTTCTATGGCCTGGCCCTTCTGACGGGGCATGTGCTATACCATGCTGTCCTAGTGCCTCATGTGCATGGGTATTGGTTACCAAGGTTTTAAATTGGTATATGCTGTTGCAGTACTGCCCTGGCACTATCGACATAGCATGTGCTGTACCATTCCATCCTGGTGCTTGGCATTCTTGGGTATTGGTTCCCTTGCATCTGGGTTGGGCATTCAGCCAAGCCACATGCTTGTTTGGCACTGGCATAGTCCATGTTGTCTAGGGGATTGGCGTCCAATCTTGAGGTTATTATCTGGACATTGCCCAAAGTTAGTAAAGGTTTTTCATTACCTAACTACCATTGTAGCAAAATGATAAGCATATATTTCTGCGCAACCAATACCCACTAACTAGTTACATTTGAAGAGGAGAAATATTGTAAATCGTAACAATAGTTGGCGCCATTTGAAACTTCCATCGTTAGCACCTTTGTTTTTTGTGAGATATATTAGTAGATCTCATTTAATGTGTTGATAATTCACGAGTTTTTTTGGAGGGCAAGCCCACAACTTTCTAATCACGTAGAATGAGGAACAAAATGACAATAGTGCATCTCATTATTTTTAATGCAGGAAGAAAATCATTGGGTTCCTGTGTTCTGCAGCTTAAGTAAAGCTGCTTTTACTGACCATTTGGGTGACATGTGCATTACTTCTATCCATGGTCTATAGCTCATCTCATTGTTTTTAATGCAAGTTGCAGAGTTAAGGGAAACTAGTGGTTTCTACTTTTGTGTGGAAATATGTGCATATCTAGGGCCAGATAGGAGATGTGTTTCAAGGTTTCACATTATGGTAGGAGATTTAGCCTGGTTTGCTGGGTAAGCGAATACTGTATTCTCGGTTATTTGGAATTCTGTATTTCATGTTATTAAAGATGCTTGTTCTGCCAATTACCAGATGGAGAACTTATTTCCAACCTTAGGTTACCCTTGAGTATCTTCTTGCAAAGGTCACTGTTTCGACCATAAAGTCCACTTCCTATTTGTGTATGTAGCAAGTCATTTGGTTCTAGCCACAGATTTTAATTGGTTATCGGTTAGACCCTGTTGAGGTCTCCACTTCTACATGTATGTCAACAAGAATTCTTTAAGCAATTCTTCGGATTCATCATCCATTTCTTTGAGCATATTTTAGCAAAAACATACATTCTTTTTTTTTGTTGTTGTTGTCTTTAAGAACTTCTACATCTACTTAGTTGACCATGAAATTTTTATTTATTGAACTAGTTGTTAATCAGGGAAATTGGAGAATAAACTGGAAAGCGGGTTTCTTGCATATAGCACCCTGTATTATCACATATTTGTGATAAACATGCTCCCTTATTTGTATTTATATAATGACTTAGAAAAATCTATAAGAATTCAAATAAAATACCCTTTCTGGTAGAACCATTTTTAAATTACTGGAAATTTAATTGTTGGCTATGGTTTAAACAAGTATGGGCATAATAATACAGTTTTACCCCTTTCCTTACATATATAAATTAACCTGCTTTTATTGTACTTATGTAAATTCAAATCCTACATGGTATTATATGAAAATCCAAGGTTTATATGTAATTTTCCTTGATAAAAATCATGCCACGTAAGTTGGAGCAAGGGTAAAATGCCTTTTTGCACATGGGTCATAGGTAAATTCTGTGTAATTAGAGATGGAGCTGGTAGAAGGTGGTTTTTTTTTTGAGTTATTATGCATTTTCCAGGGTTATGCTGGGAACATGGATAAGGGTGTTTCCTGTAAATGTGATAACTAGGTGTGTTGTGTTGTATGCAAGAAACTCAACATAAGAGCATTGCTTGATTTGTTTTGTCATAAATAGGTTTTGTTTTTCAAGAGGATATGTACACAAAAAAATCCTTATGGGGTTTTTGTGTACATATTCTTGTAAACATTAGAATTTGCATGAATATCCTTTCAAAAGTGATATTTGTATATATACTTTCATAAAATACTTATTTGTGTGTATACCCTTCTATTTTCTTGTTTTTACACATATACCCATGTCATCTAACATCATTAAGAAATTAGCACTTTTAAAATTGAACTGATCGAAATATCCTCAATGGGTACATATGCAAAAAGAGACATTCATGAGAGGGTATACATGCAAATAGCAATTTTGCAACTATTTATGTAATTTTATATATTTAGGAGGGTATATATGCTAAAAAAATCTTTAGGTTTTTTATGTGAATACCCTCTTAAATATTGGATTTGTATGAATGTCCTTTCAAAATTGATATTTGCATGCAATACCCTCACTATATATTGTTTTGGCATGAATATCTTTGACATAGCAGTTCAGTTGATGTCATTAGTCTAAATTATATTTATTTAAATTAAAAATTAATTAAAATTATGAAATTACTTTTTTTTTATTTTAAAAGTGGATAATAGGTTAACAGTCTCATTGGAAACTTAGAGTGCGTTTGGTTACACTTTTTGATTTTTGATTTTTCAAAAGTACTTTTTATTTTTATTTTTTGATTTTTGTTATTGAGTAAAAGCAAAAAAGCAAAAAGTATGTTTGATAACTACGTCGCTATAAAGCAAAAAACAACGTTTAGGGATGGTAGGTGAAGAGCTTGACGAGGGAGAAGGGTTTGGGAAGGAAGAGAGAAGGGGGTGGGGAGGTGAAGAGCTCGACAAGGGAGAAGGGTTCGGTTTCTTTACTTTTTGGTTTGGCGTTTTAGATGTGGGGAAGCAAAAAAAGAAGAAAAGCAAGTTTTAGAAAGAGAAAATTTTTTAGTTTGCATAGAAAGCAATTATTTTGATTTTTGCTTTTTGCTTTTCATGGTGTTACCAAATATTGCTTTTTGATTTTTGCTTTTTAAAAATCAAAAAGCAAAAAAGGTACTTTTTTAATGGCCAACCAAATGCACCCTTATCCAACGAGTTGAACTTCTCTTCCCAATAATAAAATTTTTTATTATTTAATTGTCAAATCAATCTTTTTTCGAGTAATATTTTTGTAGAAAATATCGATGAGCAATAGGGCTGAATCCAGTTCGGATATGGATTGGGCACCAGCATATCTATATCTATATTTGTTTTGTTTGACAAATACAAATATATGGATATTTTTCAAATGTAAAAATTTATATCCATATTGGTTTTAAACGGATATAGATATAATTCGGATACTGAAAGTATGGATATAATTACGAATATAACTTAGATAATTGAACTTTATGACTACATAATCAAAGATATTACTAAATAGATGATAAATCAAGTTAATAACATATTTATATGGTTGTACGATTTTCTTAAAAATATATAAGTGCTATCTAAAATTATATAGGGTTATATATATATTCGGATATTTCGATACGGATCGGATAGTTGTCTATTCATATTCATTTTTTTTTGCGAATAGTCGGATCCTCAAATTTCTGTCCATATTCAGATTGATTCGGATATGAAAATGGATTCAGATGGATAATATCTATACCACTTTCACATCTAATGCGCAAGCACTAGATGAGTCTGAGTGTTAAAACAAATTGAAATAAATAAAAATAATTATATATTTTTTTTAATGTGAATAGCCTTCTAAATATGTTAGATTGCATGAAAATCCTCGTAAAGTTGCTATTTACATGTATATCTTTATAAATATTTTTTTTGTGTGTTTACCTAAGGTATTTCAGACATTTTAATTTTAAACAACTAGTTTCTTAATGGCACTAATGGAATGAGTACATATGAAAAAAAAAATTCTAAGAAAAAAGGGCATATATGCAAAATAAGTGTTTTATGAGAGTATACGGGTAAATATAATACATGCAAATTTTAATATTTGGGGGGTTATGCACAAGAAAACTCTTACTAGTAAGAAGTGGGAGTTAGGTACTCCATAGGAATGGGACAGCTAAGCTTCATGGGATTATATTTTGCTTCCTTTCTATGGAGTGAGGCTCTGATGCCAGTGACTGGTGTAATTTTCCTTGTAACATCTGCAGAATATCCGTTACATCTGTGTTGCAACTAAGAAATTATTTTTTAATTTTTCTCATATGATGTATACTTGTCCTCTGTATAATCTGTCTCAAATGTTTAGTGTATCCTTCTTCCATTAGTTATCTCTAATTGGACAATGCTTTTGCGATGGATCTATTACTGATTCATGGTATTAAATCTTTCTCCTTGTTTGATGTATTCACAGAAGCAGCGCTACACATTGCCTGAAGATTTTATTGAGAAAAAGAGAGCTTACTTTGCAGAGATTGATTCCTTTGAACTGTCTGAGGAGGTCGTCTCAGAGAGTGAACTGGAATAGAGCCTACTTTAGAGATATCAATACCTTTGAACTGCCTGAGGAGACTCGCGAAGAGCATACTGGAATAGTAGGGGAACAGAGGCCTAGATCGGGATTCTACTTTACGGTAAGATACCAGCAGAGTGCTAACCCGGGGGAAGCATGTACGGTGATATCACCATATAAGAGGTAACTGGGGATTTTGGCAAGAATTTAGTTGCCACCCCAATGAAAAATTGACCAGTGGAGCGCTTGCCTATTGATTGTAGCTACTGTGAATTAGATTCTAGCAGCTTGCTTCACTAGAATTACTAACCTGTTCTGTGGCCGTATAAAAACAACTGATCAACTTTATTTCTTTCTAAGCTGAGTTCCATTTATTGGGCATTGCCCTAACCGGGCCTACAAGAATGTAATATATGTAACAATGATAGAAACAGATTTGTGGAAAATAGCAGAATTAGCTCCGACTGAAAAGATAGCAGAATTCAGTATCTCCAATAGAGTATGGCATGGAAGGTTAGGAAAAGTACGAAAACTATATTTTGTGTTGTGGTAAAAATGTCATGCTAAACAGAATCTCAATAATTTTTGAGGTTTGAACGTCTTGTTGACAGTCATTACGTGGTGAGATTTGTAACAAAGTTCAAGGATGCGTCCTTGTTATAAAAGCTTATCCCTTGTAGCTGCAAAAGTTTGCTCCTAATGGTCAAACATCTATTTGATAAAAAACCATCACGGATTGCCATGCAAGGGTAAGGGACCATTTGGACTCGTAGTTTGGTCATTGCTCCGGTGGGTTGCAGTCTTCTTCGGGAGCATCTGAATTGCTGGTTGCGCCATAAATGCTTATACGCTAGCATCGTCGCTGGGAGATTTGCCAGCTTTAGGACTGAAACTGATGGTGGGCTGGGATTGGAACTGAGCCCGGATGGGTCTTAGGCCTATTTAGATCAGATTTTGGATTAGGTTTGAAATAGTTTAGATTGGATTTGGAGAGTTCATTTATCTTTTGCTCGGCCCAAGCCCAAATCCAAAGTCCAATTTGTAAGAGCCCAGTTGAGTCCTCTCTCCCAGGCTTTCGTATTGCATGCACCAGGTGCAATTGGACTGAATCAAACCCTACAGTGGATAACACGTCATGCTATCCCTTGTATTTCACTAATTTTCAATTGTGCGCTATTTATTGTGCATATGCTTCAGGATTTAACCTAGTCCATTTGGACTTGTACATGCAATAATTTTTCCTTCTCCCTTCTCACAATCCTTATTGACCCAAGCCCTAGCCTCCTCAGACCTCCCTGAGGGCTCCAGTCAAGAAGGCAAGGTGGAGTGTGTCTGCTTCAGCAAGGAACTCAGTGCTCTCTAGCTTACCGCTATTGATGGCCATCGCACCACCGTCGTCATCCCCAACAACCTTGACCTCATCGACATCTTTGCCATGAACGGCGTCGACATCTCCGCCTCCGACAGCGATGGCGATAATGGCCTCTTCACCTTTATTGATAACTAACGGTGTAGAAAGTCTGGTTTAGTTTGAGGATATTCTTAAACCAAATTAGTAAATTATGGTTTGCCAATTTTACAAATCAAATCAGACTATTTTATCACTCAAATCATACCAGATCAGACCGTTGAATTATGGTTTGATCTGGTTTGATTAATGATTTGACATATTGCAATATGAAAGATGAAAAATCTTAAGAAAAAATATATTCTAGCTAAATAAAGACTGAAATTATCAGTATAGCTTTCGGATCAATATATAGCTCCAATTTCTAAAATCATCAAAGTAAAGATTACGCTTGTTGGAGAAAATTTTGCACGGGTCAGTTATATAAAAAGGCCAAGAGCCCAAGATGACTGTGTTCAATAGATCCGTCTACTGGAACCCATCGCCGACTCCTAATCAGCCACGACTCCTGTCGAGTTAGTCTTCTGCAACCGCTTGATTGACGCATGACATCCTGAGCAGATAGGTCATGACCGACGATTGCTCGATGGTGCGCTATTGCCGACATATCCTCCTCGGCCGATTATATCTGGTCGACTAGTCTTGCGCCAATAGACAGATCTCAGCCCAGTACGTCCCTATCCGATAGTGCTTTGAGGCAACTGACTCTTGGTCATCGCTGACCAATTTTTGTCTCGACAATGCTCGGTTGGCAATTTTATTCAAAACACAATACTCGTCAGGCAATAGCTGTCACTGGACTCATAAGGTAACTATAATCATCACATTCTGAATATTTCAAATGACAATCTTGTGCCCCATGAATCATGTCCTGATCATACGGGATCACGCCAACTACTTACCAACTGAAGCTCTAACTCTCCGCTATAAGAGAGACTCAAAAAGGACCTCCAAAAAGGTACATCATTATTCTTCCTCTCACATTCTCTCTTTTGTTGAATGAGAGTTCTGACTTGAGCATCGGAGGGTCCTCATCGGAGTTACCTCTGATTAGAACTTTTGTGCAGATCATGCCCCTGGGAGGCCCATCTTGCCGTCAACTCCAGCGTCTCGACACTAGATAAATTCTCGCACCAATAGATTGGTGCTTGAGGAAGGATCCTGACTCACTTGGAGGAGCGTAGATTGAGAGCACCAAGACATCATGCCCCTAAAAAGAGTTTCATTTCATCACATCAATACCACCGACTCTTGGCCGGTGGAGAGCCAAGCCAATAATTAGATGCAACCGTCGGTGACGGAGACTCTTCCACCAGCCCAGTCGACATTGGTCACAATGGACCAATTTAACCTGCTCTTCCAGTAGGTTCAAACTTTGACGGCTGCCGTTCAGGTGGTTCAAACTATTCTTGCACCTCCACCGATGGCACCGTAACCTGATCAAGCTGTCCCCGCATCCCTTTCGGCAGTGCCACCACCAAATCCGGCTTCACAACCACCGTCACCACCAGAACAACCATAGGCACTTCCGCAGAGTCTGGAGAGGAGGCAGACCCACCAGAGCTGCTTCAAAACTCAGGAACTAGGAAGGCGGCGATCTCTGAGTCTCTGATCAGGGCATGATTCAACCCCTGATCGGTGATCTCTGTAGCATTTCGAGGCTTGCACTGCCTGTGACCTTGCTATTGAAAGATGATTTTGGGAGATCGATGAGTGGATCATTGCGATTCGCCACACACTCTCGGCACCTTATGATGGGTTCAATAATGACCCTCCCTTTACTCCAAGGATTATGCAGGAGCCTCTCCTTTGGCATTTCAAGATTCTATAGTTTGAGATCTACGATGGGATCATCGATCTCGTCGATCATCTTGAAACTTTTAGAACGGCGATGCTCCTCCATAGAGCGATCAATGCCATCTTTGGTCAAGCTTTCTCCACTACTCCACTGCAAGAATTCAGACTGTGAGCTAATAGTCCACATGCCATCGCTAATAACCTCGTCGTTATTAATTTCATTATAACAGTCAATCTGAAAAAATTTGATCGTTAAATATCCTTATCAGTGATGGAAACTCTAGCTGTCGCTAATAAGCTATTAGCGACGGCTTTAACAACAAAATTTTTTCATCGCTAATTATTTTTTAAATTAAAATTTTAAAAAAATATTAAAAAAATATTAGTGATGATATTTTCGTGGCTAATGCTGTCTCTATTTTTTAATTTTTAAATTAAATAATTTTTTAAAAAAATATATTAGCAACAACATTATCGCCGCTAATGTCGTCGCTAATAAGTGTTAGCGATGACATTTTTCGTCACTAATACCGTTGTTAATAATTAATTTTATTTTTTTTAAAATTAATAATAATATTTTTTAAAATTTATTTTAATTAATCATAATGAATTATAGTTTCTAATACCTATTATAATTAAAATACAAAGATAATATAACAATCAAAAATTTAAAACTAATTATATTATATTAAAAATATAAATTATATAATTTTTTTATAAGCAATATCAAAAAAAATATAATACATCAAAAAAAAAAAGATTCGATCCTTGTTGTCATCCGCCTCCTCCTCTTGCTCCTCTCTAGCAGCTGGTGGATAAGAGCCAGATGTCCCAGCATCCTGTAATGAAAAAAATAAAATAATATTAGTAAGTTTCGATATGGAGGCGTATCTTTTGATACGGAGACATATCTTTCGGTATACTCTTTTGATTCTTGAACAGATTATTTCTATACATTTCATTCGATGATACAGAGCTATAAACACCTCGATCCATCAATTGGATGATTAGATTGAATTCGTAGCTCCAAGATCTCCTTTTCAGACTCAAACCTAAATATATGAAGCTTCTAAATATGAAAACTTAAAATAAGTAAAAGAATTTAGTAATATAATTACCTGATATAATGGTTGGGATGACGAGCCCAGTCGATCGTGTAGCTACGATTCTCGAAGAAGCTCCATGATCGTATCACGGATGGCATCCAGGAGGCTCTAAGATCGCTGGCTCAGAACCTTTGCACGACCTCCTCCATGTGCACATCGCTTCAGGTCTGAGACGTCAAGGTCTATGAGGATGCCGAAGGGTATCGAGCCGATGGATGATCAAAGTTGTGGCCGAATCCTATGATCCGGCTCCTACTCACCCTCTCTGATGGTGCTGAACCATTTTTCAAGATCAAGGGGGTTGAGAAGATGGGTCATCACCATACCTCTTAGTAACGTACGTCGCATAATGCATCTGTACAGTTCAGAAATACATTAGCTTTAATATAAAAATCAGATCCTATAGCAACTTAATTAGTAAATAAAGTTTGAAGTTTTTATCGTGATTTATCGTAACATAGAATCTTAATAGTTACCGATCCTCCTAGACTGGTGTGTGGCCCGCCACAACTGCAGCTGGTCTGATGGACGACCCAGCTGCCATGTCTACAATAAGTAAATAATAAAATTAAATTAATTAAGATATGGATATAAAAAATTTTACAGTTCTAGTGAAGAGATTTGATATAAATTTCTTACTAGTCCATCAATCATAATTTGTATATCGATCGCACCGTCCGTGTGTCTGATTGGATCCTGCTGAATGGCCTGATTCTGTTAGGCCCTCTGTCACCTATTAGAGTACTCCTTACTGCTCCACTGGTTGCAGAGGGCCTATCATATGTCTATCCATATCCAGTGATCCATGAAGGACCTCCAGTCCGATGGTGAGTGAAAATCGGAGTGCTGAATAGCGTACTGCTTGAGGTAGTAGAGGCCATCATGGAGCCTCCGTGTTGCCGATCAGGAGGCATCGGTGAGGTAGGAAAAAGTCAGGAAGGAGGAGAATGAGAGAGGATTCGCGGGAAGGAGGAGAATGAGCATGGAATTTTTTTTTCTCCGATGGGTTGGGGGTATTTTTTGTCGGACTATTACTGACGACAATGCGATCGTCGGTGATACGATCGGTAAAACTCCATTTTACATGTCAGGATATCAATGACGGTAGTTTTCGCACTAATACCCATCCACCATCGCTAATACTATTAATTTTTTTAAAATATTAAATTCTAATATTAATTTTTTTTCAAAATTTTTAAAATAATATTTTTTAAAATTATTAGCAATGGTAAATTATTCCATCACTAATACCATCGCTAATACTATTAATTTTTTTAATATTAAATTTTAATATTAAATTTTTTTCTTCTTGGTTATTTTTTGGGTGGTTAAAAATTATTTTTGGATCTTATTAAATTTTTAGGCTTAATTAATTTATGGATCAAGTCCTAATTGAGTTAAATCAGATTTAATTTAGTTAGGTTTGACTTAATTTGAGATTAATTAGATTTTAATATTTCAAATAAGATTTGGATTTAAAGTCTAATTGAATTAGGTTTGACAGGATTTCGAATCGGATTAGAATTGGATTCGAATTGGATCATAGATCAAGTCCTAATTGATTTAAATCAAATTTAACTTAATTAGACATAACTTAATTTGAAGTTAATTAGATTTTATAATCTAAGTAAGATTTAAATTTAAAGTCTAATTGAATTAGATTTGATAAGATTTTGAATTAGATGCGAATTGGATTCGAATTAGATTCGAATTGAATTATTGATCAAGTTTTAATTAATTTAAATTAGATTTAATTTAAGTAGGTTTGACTTAATTTAAGACTAATTAGATTTTATAATTCAAATAAGATTTAGATTCAAAGCCTAAATGAATTAGATTTGACATGATTTTGAATTGGATTCAAATCAAATTTGAATTGGATTCAAATCAGATTTGAATTAAAAATTATTTTTTTAATTGATTTAAATCAGATTAAATTTAATTATGTTTGACTTAATTTGAGAATAATTAAGTTTTATAATCTAATTAAGATTTGGATTCAAAGTCTAATTGAATATTCGATAGAATTTTGAATTAGATTTGAATCAGATTCGAATTAGATTTGAAATGAACTCAAATTAATTTTTTTTTTCTTAATTGATTTAAATCAAATCAAATTTAATTAGATTTTATTTAATTTTAAAATAATTAAATTGTACAATTCAAGTAGAATTTAGATTTAAATCCTAATTAAATTATACTACAAGAAAACTGACTATAAGAGCTGTCGCTAATATTGCTAATCAGCGACGGAAATACCTTCGCTAGTAGTTTTCTAATTTATTTAATTAAAATTTTAAATAAATTATTAGCGATGACTTTATTATCGTTAATATCATCATTAATAATTTTTATTTTTTTAAAAAAATTATAATTAAATTTTTTAAAATCTACTTTAATTATAGTAACAAGTAATAATATTTTTTAAAATATGTTATAAATAAGATAACAATTATTTAATAAAATCATAAATATAAAATTAATTATATTATATTAAAAATATAAATTATATAATTTTAAATATATTTTCAACCATCCGTGTGCCTAATTGGATCCTGTTGGGTGGTCCGGTTCTGTCGGGCCCTCTGCCACCTACTGGAGCACTCACTGCTCCGTTTGTCTTAGAGGGCCTCCCATACGTCCGTCCGCATCCAGTGATCCCTATAGGACCTTCAGTTTGATGGTGATTGGGAACCAAAATACTCGATGGTGGACTGCCTAAGATTATGCCACCCATTTCGAATCAAAAATCAAGTCGACTCGACAGACGTGCCAACCATAAAAATTTGAAAGTTTCAGATCATATGAGCCTTCTTTTAGTGGTTCTTCTTTTCAATTCATGCACGCACCCCTTCTACCATAGTCCTTTATGGCAGGATGGCCTTTACTATGAATTTTGAAGAGTACTAGGCTACTCAAAAAATAAACTACACTACACATATCATATATGCATATAAATAAAATCAGATCTTGATTGTATTACATAAAATATCAATAAATCAAATTAATTTTATTTCTGATTTATTAGATGTCAGATTTATGTATTTATGTTCATGTCAACAACCTAGCTCTGATACCACTGAAAGTTTGCAGGTAGTTTCATGCATGTAATTTATTTATTTTTTTGAATCTTAACATAGCAGAATGAATCTTATCAAATACTTCAATCTAGCATGCATTAGATCTAATCTAAAAACTACCTAAGTAAGGATTTTATGACTTTACATAACATGCATAATCTAAAATCTAAAATCAGAAACATAGATCGTATCTATAATGTAGATTATATCTACTATGAAGTTGAGATCGGATCTCTATACCTAAGCGTGGGTCGATATACACCGAGCTGATAACCATGTATTTGTTATAAAGTTCTTCAAGGCGCACAGCAGCCGCACAAATGGGATGCTGGCTTGGGGACGGGACGCCGGCTCGGAGAGGTGACCGCAAAGTTGAGGGTGCAGGGATGGGTCCGCGAGAAGGCGATGTAGGTCGGTGTCGAGGGGTCAGGCCGGTGGGGCAGGGGCCGTAGGGTCGGGGCTACGGGGTCGAGCTGGTGGGGCAGAGGCCGCGAGGTCTGGCCAGCAGGCCGCAGGGTCGGGGTGACGGGGCTGGGGGTGGTGGGGTCGAGAGGCTGTGGGCGGTGGGGCAGGGGCTGTGAGGTCGAACCGGCGGGCTCAAGGAGGCGGGGGGCGACTAGGGACTCGGGAAGGTGGGAGGTGGCTGGGGGCTTGTGGCTAGGGGCTCGGGGAGGCGGGAGGCGGTTGGCAGCTCGGGGAGGCGGGAGGCCGGTGGGGGCTCACGACCAGGGGCTCAAGAAGGTGAGGGCAGTCGGGGGCTTGGGGAGGCGACTGGGTGCTTGTGGCTGGGGGCTCGAGGATGTAGGAGGCAGCCGAGGGCTCAAGAAGGTGGGAGGCGACCAGGGGTTCGGGGAGGCGGGAGGCGGCT
Organism: Elaeis guineensis; assembly: GCF_000442705.2. Classification (NCBI taxonomy): domain Eukaryota; kingdom Viridiplantae; phylum Streptophyta; class Magnoliopsida; order Arecales; family Arecaceae; genus Elaeis; species Elaeis guineensis. The sequence goes on along the minus strand of NC_025997.2, from coordinate 124,936,038 downwards.
TGGTGCTCACGGTCGAGGGCTCGAGGAGGTGGGTCGGGGAGGTGGGAGGCGGCCAAGGGCTCGTAGTTGGGAGCTCGGGGAGGCAGGAGGTGGTCGGGGGCTTGAGGAGGCGGGTCGGGTGCTTGGGGAGGCGGCTGGGGGCTTGGAGAGGCAGAAGGCGGTCGGGGGCTCGGGGAGTCGGGAGGCAGCCTGGGGCTCGGGGAGGTGGTCGGGTGCTCGTGGTCGGGGCTCTGGGAGGCGGGAGGTGACCGGGTGCTTATGGTCGGAGGCTCGAGGGGGTGGAGGCAGGAGAAAGAGGGGGTGGGGGAAAACGAGAGGGGGTGGGAGGGCGTGTAGAAAAAAAATGAGGGCGCACGAGGGAAGAAATTTTTTTTTTTTTTTTGGATAGACTATTATTGATGGTATTTTTCATCGTTAATGCCACTACTAATACTATTAACGAACGGCATTCCCATCTCTAATACCATCACTAATAGTTTTTAATTTTTTTTAAAAAATTATATTTAAATTTTTAAAAATCTATTGTAATCATAATAATATATAAACTACTACTATACAATACATGACAACAGTTGCTCAACCACTGCGATAGACCTATAGCAGTGGTTATTACGCAACCGCTATTATAGAGGAAAAATATAATTTTTTTATTTTTTTTAAATATGATATAATTTTAAAATTATCTTTACTATTTTTTATCTAAATAATTATCATTAGAGTATTGTAATAAAAAACTATCTCGATCCGATAGCCCTAGCTATGTCGATCAATAAAATTTAATTTTGATGGTCACAAACGATCGCATGATGATATGATGGATAGAGACTACCGATGGATTCAAAAATTTATAACAATAATTTTGATGATATTTATAGCATTCTATCAAAATTTTACTTCAATCGGATATCATTATCATGTTCAATTTAGTACGGAATGATTTCGACTGTTAAATAAAAAGTGAGTGATCAAAAGGCTAAATGACGTTCGATTAAAATAATTTTTTAGATAAATAATTTTTATTATTATTTTAATTATTTATACGATGGTGATTATTAATCTAAACTATACGTATATGAATCATCGATGTTAAGCAGATCTTACAAAAGCACAAGTATAATAACTTAAGGAATTTAAGAATGAGTATCAAGGGATATATAGTTTTAGATGGTTCATATATGTACGGTTTGAACTTTACGATTACAATTGTATAAATGATCAAAATAGTGGTAAAGATCATTTATCTAAAAAATTATCTGGTAATCGAATATCATTTGGCCTTTTGATCACTTATTTTTTATTTAACGGTCCAAATCATCCCATGCTAAATTGACCATGATATTGATATCCGATTGAATTAAAATTTTGATAGTGTGTTACAATTATCATCAAGATTATTGTTGTAAGTTTTAGACCTACCGATGATTTTTATCTATCAGACTATCACACAGTCATTCATGACCATCGAATCAAATTTTATTGATCAACATAGCTAGGACTATCAGATCGAGGTGATCTTTTGTGATGATATTTTAATGATAATTATTTAGATAATGAATGATAAAGATAAACTTAAATTTTAAAATTATATCATATTCTGATATATCTTAAATTTACCGCAAGCGCACGGTGTACAATATAGCACATCCGACGAGTACGAATCGATCCCATAAGAAATTGAATTTTAAACTGTATTCAGATACTTGCTCAGGCGAGCTTCAAAAAAAAATAAGAGAGATTGTTTGTTGAATTACAAACTACTAAAGCAGTAAACTAATCAAATATAAAAGATAAATTATCTAAAAGATCTAGGATTTTTAAATCTACTAGACCAATGAATTAGAGAGCCTTCATATGGTTTCTCTTATAATGTCTCTTGATTAAGGTGTAAAACATGAATAAGCATAGATCATGAAGAGATTTAACTTAACTATGATCCATCAAGCATTTTATTTTCATCCTAATTAAGAGACTCTTCCTTTCTTCATTTCTCTTGTGTTGTCCAAGTATAGGTTATGAAGGGATTCTGACCCAACTATAACCTATCAAGATTTTCATAAGAAAAGAGAAGAAATGGTTTAAAAAATTGTGAGCCTTCTACCAATCATCCACTTTTGCGTCGAACCAAATATGGACTATGAAAAAATTCTGACCCAACGATAGCCCATCAAGTCTCTTGACAAGAGAGATGAAGGGAGAAAGATTCTAAAATTACAAATTTGAAAAGAAAAATTTAAAGAAAAAAGCTTCTATTCATGGTTTAGCTTTATCGTAAACCCCAGAGGGATTACTTAGTCAGACATAGTTGATTTGAAGCTCAAAAAAAAATTAAAATAAAATCTAATTCTACTTGCTGAAATTTAACTTGCAAAAATTAAAAATTATAAAACTAAAAGATACAGAAACTTAAACTATCTTATTTCAAAAAATTAAAATTATAAAAAAATAACTGATTTATTGCTGAATAAAAATTTTGATTATAAAAATTTTTAACTCCTAAGCCATTAATAAAGCTTGGACTTAGAACAGAAAATAAAATTTCTTACAGAACCTAGCTTCTCTCCCTCTTCTAGCTTGGGACCAACCTCCCCCTGGCTAACTCTCCTTCTCGTGTGTTGGAAGGGTGGAAGAAAGTGAGAACAATGTTGCTAAAAAATTTAAAAGGTGGATATGTCTGCCTGTCACACAGACCTCCTACAAGAATTATGGAGTGGAGAGAGATATCTTCAATAAGAAGGTGTAGAGGTTTTTTTATAGGTATGGGTAGAAAAATTTTTTTTAGTTTTTTTAGATGTGGGACTAAAAGAAAGAATACATCCTAAGAGAATAGATGGTTGAGATTGGAGTGATAAGGAGGTTTGGATGGATGGGATCAAGGGAGAGGATGGCGTGAATAATTTTTTCTTTTCTATGTTGTGCATCCGCTCGCTGCTTCTTCCGCATCGCGCCCGCAGTCCAGACATGTCCGTGTGAGACCGTTCTGCTTCTAGTTCATATCCATGCTCTAAAACTTATTCAAATGCTCGGACCAAAGCCAACGTGCGCCAGCTGCCTTCCACTCTCTTCCCTGTGTATTAAATGCTCATGAGCCCACCATCTTCTGGCTTTGAATTTAAATTCATTTTAACTTCATTTTTGGTCTAATTTGATCCTTTTAAGCCTGCAAATTGGGCTCTTCATATTGATGCATCTCTTTTCTATAAAATATACCAAAAAATATCAATTTTAAAAAAATAAAAATAATTTAATCTATAAATTAATATTTTTATAGATAAATTTTTGAGCTTATCATATTCAGAGAAAAATAGAAAAAAATTATATTCTTTGTTCAGTATTATACCGTCGTTAAGATTCTTCCTGCCATCACTAATAATTTTAATAAATATTTTTTTTTATTTTTTACAATGGTGGATGCTATCACTAATATTCTTTTTATCATCGTTAATAATTTTAATAAATATATATATATATATTTTGCAATGGTGAATTCCGTCGCTAATAGTGCCGTCGCTAATGATTATTAGTGACAGCCTTGCCATCTCTAATACCATTTCCGTCATCGCTAAAACTACTATTAGCGATGGCAAAAATACTGTTGCTAATGGCCATCGATAAAATAATTATTCATGATAAAAAGTTTACCATCGATAATACCGTCGCTAATACTTCCTATTAGCGATGGCAAAAATACTATCGCTAATGGTTGTCATTAGTATCTTAATTTTTTATAGTGCTCTAAAGGGGGTGGCTCGGTATTGGTATTCCAGCTTAAAGCCAGCTTCGATCCATTCTTTTGAAGAGTTGAGCTGGTCTTTTATTGGCCACTTCATTAGCAGTCGACAAGAGCAAAAGCGAACTGACTACCTCCATACCATCAAGCAAAAAGAGGGAGAGCCGATCCGAGCCTTTGTTAGCCGCTTTAATGTGGCAACTCTGAAGGTCCACGACCTAGATCAGTCGGTCGCAATATCCATGATGATAGATGGATTCCTGAAGAACGACCTCAAAAGGTTGTTAATAAAGACCTACCCTCAGGATTATCTCGACATATTGGCTCGGACAGAAAAATACGTCCGCACAAAGGAGGTCTTCATCAAAGATGGTACCCCTGCTAGTTCTATTATGGCAGGGAGGCAAAATAAGGAGTGCTTCCCAAGTTGAGAAGAGAGAACTTGTCAGCATTCTGGATTTTCATTCCAGAGCCAAAAAAATAGGGTCCCTCCTCAGAACCGCTGACCCTGAAATCCTCAAAGAAGGGATTGGCATGCCTCACCACCAAGGAGGTATACAAACTACACTCCATTGAACGCACTGAGGCCTCAGATGCTAATGAAAATAAGGGGATAGCTTTTGGTGTCGAGGAGGCTTCGAACATTCTCAAATAGGAGGAATCCAAATAAGTATTGTCTGTACCACGGTGACTATAGTCACGATACAGAGGAGTGTATCCAACTCCAGGATAAGATCGATGACTTTATCAAGCATGGGTGCCTTGATTGGTTTATACTTCGAAGGCGAGATCTAGAGCAGCGAGAAATACGATGGCAGAGATCCCTTCGACTGATAAAGCAGTCATAACAGACAGGGCCATAGGAAGACCAACCCCCAGTCGGCATAATCAACACCATTACTGGGGGGCATGGAGCTGGAGAACTTGGCGAAGATTAAGAGGCAGCAAAGAGGTAGAGGGCTGGAGAGCTGATAATCTTCATTGAGAAAAATACCCAAGGAATTCAGTGCTCACACAATGACGCAATTGTTGTAACCTTAAATATTGTAAATTATGATATACGCCACATCCTAATTGTTGCTCCTAGATTGATTTTGATGATTACAAAGCAGATTGAAGGGATACAAATAATTTTAAAATGAAAAAGTCCTTATGCTCTTCAAGGGCAAAATCATAATTTCACTAAAATTCTGATTTGATAGTATCATTTGATAGAACAAATGATTTGTAAACTATTGGTGAAAATTTCATTGTATTTGGACTTATATTTTTGAAGTTATGAATGTTTGAAGTGCATGAGTCGACTCATGAGTCAACTCATGGCACTATGAGCTGATTGGCACGCAAAAAATTCTCATGGCACGCTGGTTTTTTGGCTTGGCACGACCTGTGAGTCGACTCATGAGTCGACCCACAAGGCATGAGTCGACTCATGAGTCGACCTCTGCTGATTTGAACCGAAAAATCCAGAAATCAGACCGTCTGGTCTGTGCAACAGAAGTCGACTCATGAGTCGACTCCTGATGCATGAGTCGACTCATGAGTCGACCCCTGCGACGGGAAATGTCAGCAACGGCTATTTTTTTGCCCGTTTTAATTGCCATTTATGCTTCCTAAAATTGCTCTAACGGCTCTTTATCTACCTAAATTATTTTCTCTTGCTTTTAATGCTACAAAATGCTTAAAATGGTGAAAGAAATTGCAGATTAAATAGCAGATCAAACGTGAAATCAAAAATGAGAAGAACAGAAGAGAGGATCCAAAATTTGCAAGAAAAAGCCTGAGATCAACGAAAAATCCAAAAAGAAAAAGAGAGAGGATCCACAATATACCAGAGAGAGTGTGAAAGAGAAAAGCAAGAGCTTTCAAGGAGAGAATTCTTCACGCCTATTGTTTCAACCTTGATCTAGAGATCGTTCAAAGCTTTCAAGAGATCTTCAATCAACAATCAACCTCTTCTCAAGCATTCAAGCGTTCATCCACTTTGAGAAAATCCGAAAATGGGGTTCTTCATTTGAGTAAAACTTTTATTGTTATATTCGCTCATTTAAGGAGCTGTTATTGTATTAATCTGTGCTCAAAATTTTCTAACTCTTTGTGAGTTTTTGTTCTTATTTTTGGAGGATTTCCAAAACAAGGAAAGGTTGATCCGAACCTAAAATCGGAGTGTTTTGGGTTTACTTGTACCCAAAAAATAAGTGATCTAGCTTGGGATAGCTAGTGTCGGAGTTTCCGATGTTTTGTATTCGGGTTGAATACAAAGGATAGTGGATTGAAATTCCCAAGTAGGATCTTGGGGAGTGGATGTAGGTGCAAGGTTAGCACCGAACCACTATAAATCTTTGTGTTTGTGGTGTGCTTTATCGCTTCACTTTATTTCTTTATATATTCTTGCATTCCTGCTTTAGGTAATTAATATTGAATTAAAGTCTTTGTTTTGTTCTTCATAAGTAATCTGTTGGGCTTAAATTTTTTAGAAACCCAATTCACCCCCCCTCTTGGGTTGCATAGCTGGGCAATAAGTGGTATCAGAGCCGGTGCTCTAGCCCTTCTTTGATCTAATAATCAAAGAGCCAAAGATCTATGGCAACCCATGTTGGTACTTCTCTAGCCGAGGGGCAATCAACAAACCGACCTCCACTTTTCAATGGGTCTAATTACACCTATTGGAAAGCTCGGATGAAGATTTTCATACAAGCACTCGACTATGATATGTGGAGTATCATAGTGAATGGTCCTCACACACCCACCAAGATTATAGATGGTGAGGAATCAACCAAATCCGAGAAAGAATGGGATGAGGTTGACAAGAAATTGGCACAATTAAATGCCAAAGCCATGAATGTTCTTTATTGTTCACTAGATGCAAGTGAATTTAATCGCATTTCTACTTGTGCATCTGCTAAAGAAATATGGAATAGGTTAGAAGTAACTCATGAGGGAACAAATCAAGTAAAAGAGTCTAAAATAAACATGCTTGTACATAAATATGAATTGTTCAAAATAGAGCATGATGAGTCCATAACTGCTATGTTTACTCGTTTTACTGATATAATCAATGGTTTAAAGAGTCTTGGCAAATCTTATACTAACAGTGAACTTGTAAGGAAGATTCTCAGGTCACTGCCAAGAACTTGGGAAGCCAAGGTGACTGCCATCCAAGAAGCAAAGGACTTGAACACTCTACCTCTAGAAGAGCTTCTTGGATCCTTGATGACTCATGAACTTAGTATAAAGCAACATCAAGAGGATGAAGTCAAAAAGAAAAGAACCATTGCCCTCAAATCCACAACTTCGCCTGATTATGAAACGGATGACTCTGAAGATGAAGATCAGGATGAAGAGATGGCTCTCATCACCCGAAAATTTAAGAAGTTTCTAAGAAAAAGGAAACAGGGGATGAGAAAGAAATTCACAAAAGGGGATCAAAGCAAAGAAAAGGAGAAAGATCAACCCCCTATATGCTACGAGTGCAAGAAGCCAGGACATTTCAGATCCGAATGTCCACAATTGAAGAAAGGTCCAAAGAAGTTCAAAAAGAAGGCAATGATGGCGACCTGGAGTGCGAGTGATGACTCAAGCTCCGACGAGGAAACCTCAACAGAACAAGCCAACCTATGCCTGATGGCACATGAAAATGAGGTAACTTCTGAATCCACTAGTGAATTTACTTTTGAAGAATTGCATGAAGCTCTCTATGATTCAATTGAGGAATTAAAGAAACTAGGGAAGAAAAACAAAGAGCTGAAATTGAAAAATCAGTCCTTAGTGAAACAAGCTGAAAATCTTTTAATTAAAAAATTCACCTTGATTCAAGAAAATCAAAACTTAAAGGATGAAATGAACAAGCTGAAATCTATAGTAGATAAGTTCACCTTAAGTTCAAACAAACTAAATATGATCCTTGAAAATCAGAAAGCTATATATGATAAGGCTGGACTTGGTTATAAACCCCTGAAGAAATAAAAATTTCTGAAGGATATTTATGTAAATTATTCAAGTAACAAGTCTACAAATATTACTTGTTTTAAATGTGGAAGAATAGGACATAAATCATACACACGTCTTATTAACAAATATGCAAACACAAAGAAAATATGGGTTCCAAAAGGAACCATTCTGACTAACCTGAAAGGACCCAAGAAAGCTTGGATACCTAAGACAGAAACTTGACCTTTGCTTGCAGGTGTGTCTAGCATCCCAAGAAGGAAACAGAAAATGGTATCTTGATAGCGGATGCTCGAGACACATGACTGGTGATGAATCACAATTCATCACGCTTGATGCTAAGGATGGAGGGATGGTCACCTTTGGAGATAATGGCAAAGAAAAGATCATCGAGATAGGTAACATTGGTATCACTCCCTCCAAATACATTGAGAATGTTTTATTAGTTAAAGGTTTAAAGCATAACTTACTTAGCATTAGTCAATTCTGTGATAAAGGGTATAAAGTAAGTTTTGAATCATCTGTTTGTATTGTGACGAGTCCTATTAACGATGGCATTAAATTTATAGGACATAGGCATGGCAATGTTTATATGGTAGACTTGAATGATTTAACTAAATTAGACATGCATTGCCTAGTTTCCTTAAATGCTAAAATAAATGAGACTAGTTGGCTGTGGCATCGTAGACTTGCACACATTAGCATGCATTCTCTCTCAAAATTAATTAAAAAGGATTTAGTTCTCGGTTTGCCAAAACTGAATTTTGAAAAGGATAGAATTTGTTATGCATGCCAATCAGGTAAACAAACTAGAGTATCATTTAAATCCAAAAATACTGTTTCAACTTCTAGACCTTTAGAGCTCTTACATATGGATTTATTTGGACCAACTAGAACCACTAGTCTAGGAGGAAAACGATATGGATTTGTAATAATAGATGATTACTCTCGTTTTACTTGGGTTTTCTTTTTAGCTCACAAAAATGAAACTTTTCAAATTTTCACTAAATTTCATCGAAAAGTCACCAATGAAAAAGGGTTTTCAATTCAAAATATTAGAAGTGATCATGGAACAGAATTTGAAAATCATGACTTTAAAAATTTTTGTGATGAAAATGGAATTGGCCATAACTTCTCTGCTCCTAGGACACCCCAACAGAATGGGGTAGTTGAAAGGAAAAACAGAACCTTAGAAGAAATGGCCCGTACCATGCTTTGTGAAAGCAACATTCCAAGATATTTTTGGGCAGAAGCTATTAACACAGCATGTTACATTTTAAATCGTGCTTTAATTAGACAATTTTTAAAGAAAACCCCCTATGAACTGTGGAAAGGAAGAAAACCAAATATTGCATATTTTCATGTCTTTGGTTGCCGATGTTTGGTTACTCCTCCACTAGTAAAGCATTTAGAGTTTTCAACAAAAGAACTTTAGTAGTTGAGGAGTCCATACATGTTGTTTTTGATGAATCTAACGATCTTCCTTCAAGGAAGAATGAGGGTGTTGATGATGCAGATCCACTAATAGAAGGTATGAAGGAGATCACTCTGAAAGATTCAGCAACTCCAGAAGACAAGGATCAAGAAGACGAACAAAATGAAAAAGGTGAAGAAATTCAAGAACAACCCCAAGGTACAAATGACTTACCCAAGGAATGGAAGTATGTTCACAACCACCCTAAGGAGTTAATAATTGGTGATCCTATGCATGGGGTAAAAACCCGTTCTTCACTAAGAGATGCAGTTAATCATTGTGCTTTTGTATCTCATCTTGAACCTAAAACTTTTGAAGAAGCTGAAAATGATCATAATTGGATTAATGCTATGCAAGAGGAACTTAATCAATTCGAAAGAAATAATGTTTGGACCTTAGTGACAAGACCTAAAGATTATTCAATAATTGGCACAAAATGGGTCTTTAGAAACAAATTAGATGAGCATGAAAATGTAATTAGAAATAAAGCAAGACTGGTTGCTAAGGGATATAATCAAGAAGAAGGAATTGATTTTGATGAAACCTTTGCACCTGTTGCTAGATTAGAAGCCATTAGACTTCTACTTGCTTATGCTTGCTTTATGAAATTCAAACTATTTCAAATGGATGTTAAAAGTATATTTTTAAATGGATATATTTCTGAAGAAGTATATGTAGAACAACCCCCTGGATTTGAAAATCATACTTTTCCCAATCATGTCTTTAGATTAAATAAAGCTTTATATGGTCTAAAACAAGCACCTAGAGCATGGTATGAAAGGCTAAGCAAATTTCTACTAAATAATGGTTTCTCAAGAGGCAATGTAGATACAACTCTATTTATTAAAAGAAACCAAAATGATATGCTAATTATACAAATTTATGTTGATGACATAATTTTTGGGTCTACTAATGAATCCCTTTGTCAAGACTTTGCTAAGCTTATGCAGGGAGAGTTCGAGATGAGCATGATGGGAGAACTCACCTTCTTCCTCGGACTCCAAATCAAACAATCAAAAGAGGAAATCTCCATCACCCAAAGCAAGTACACCAAGGAACTACTCAAAAGATTTGGAATGGAGAACTGCAAACCAATTGGCACACCAATGAGTCCCTCAAGTAAGCTTGACAAGGATGATGAAGGTAAAAGCGTAGACTTAAAATACTATAGAGGTATGATTGGCTCATTATTATATCTAACTGCAAGTAGGCCTGATATCATGTTTAGTGTTTGCTTATGTGCTAGATATCAATCTAATCCTAAGGAATGTCATTTGAATGCTGTTAAAAGAATCCTTAGATACTTAAATGGTACACAAACTATAGGGTTATGGTACTCTAAGGACTCACAAATTAATTTGTTAGGATATTCAGATGCTGATTTTGCTGGATGTAAATTAGATAGAAAAAGCACAAGTGAAACTTGCCAATTTCTTGGAGTTAACCTAATCTCATGGTTTAGCAAGAAACAAAATTCGGTGGCACTGTCTACGGCTGAGGCCGAATACATTGCAGCCGGAAGTTGTTGTACTCAAATCTTGTGGATTAAGCAATAACTCGAAGATTTTAGAATCAAACTTAATGAAACACCAATAAAATGTGATAATACAAGTGCCATAAATCTATCTAAAAATCCAATACAACACTCAAGATCCAAACATATTGAAATAAGACATCATTTTATAAGAGAACATGTTCAAAACAAAAATATAATTTTTGAATATATTTGCACTGAAAATCAATTAGCCGATATCTTTACAAAGGCCCTTAGTGAGGATAGATTCTGTGAAATTAGGAGAAATCTAGGAATTCTAGATCCATTTGCCTAAAATTTCTCAATTTTCAAAGAATTGATTAGAGCTCAATTTTCAACATCCATCCTGGTCCCAAAAGCTCAGATTTATCACTCTAAAAACTTATCATTGAGCAAAATTCCTTCTCCCAAAATTTTAAATTTTTTGGAATTTATTTATATTTTTTCTGAATTTTTAAACTTCATGAGTCGACCCCCATGAGTCGACTCAATGGCAAACTTGTAAATCCCACAAACTTCCCACGGGCTCATTGTTTTTAAACGGGAACCCTGTTTGTGAGACGACTCATCTTATCATCGTCTTCCTTCCGAAAGCCGTTCTTTTCAACTCTTTTTTTGCTCCAAATCCAAGGATTTATCTCGAGGCAATTCTCCCTCCTTCTCTCCACCAAAAATCACCTCCTTGGAAAAGAGATTTCTCGTGCTTTCTCGCATTGCTTGGCACGGTTGGAACGTGCCCTAGCACTTCACCGAACTTTCAAAATCCACTTCTTTTCTCCACTAAAATTCCTCTTTACTCTCTTGTGATCCCTCCTCCTCTCAATTCAAGTCTTCTTGTCTGCTACTTTATTGGATATGGCTCCAAAGATGAAACTTCCCCAAAGAAGGAAATCAATCCGTGAGCCTGAGGAAATTGTCCGAAAGAAAAGGCATATTCAGTCTTCCAGTGTTCCCACTCCAGTACCTGCTCAAGGTCCCTCTCAATCCTCCATAAGCCCCAGTGTAAATCCTCTTTCTGATAGAAAAGTAGAAATCGGGAAAAATATAGATTTTCGGTTCTTTGAGAAAGAAGGCTTTACTTTTGCTACCAAGATCAAAAATCAAGGATGGGAACTCTACTGCTCCCTTAAGGAAGTCACCTATGTTGATCTAGTTAGAGAGTTCTACCAGAACCTACATTATGGAAACGGGTCAGTGACTTCAACAGTCAAGGGGATTGACATTTGCTTGGATTCTAGAATATTGGGAGATATACTTCAGTTGCCTAGTGAAGGATACTCATATATGGAACTCCCAATTAAAGAAGAATGGATCAGAATTATCTTAGGAGAAACTTTTTCAGGAAGTTTAAACAAATTGGAAGCAAAGCTATTATCCATTGAGATAAGGGTCCTGCATCAGATTGTAACAAAACTCTTCTTTCCTAGGAGTGGTAGGCATGATCTACTATCTGGCAGAGATGTATGTGTCATGTTTCATATCATCACTCAGACCCCCCTAAACCTCCCTGCACTTATGATAGAGGCCATGAGAGAAACTTTGAACAGATCCAAGGCACACTTGCCTTATGGTATGGCCCTTACTAGAGTATTTAGGAGGTTTGGAGTTAGCTGTGAAGGGGAGGCATCTACCAAGCTCTCACATGTGGATACTTTCAACCAACACAGCCTGCACCGAATGAGAATTATAAAGACTGTTGGTGGTTGGATCAAGGGCTCTGAAGAAAGAACTGAGGATAGAGCTGAAACAAGAGCTGAAGACAGAACTGAAGGCAGAGTAGAAGAAGAAGGTCCATCTTCTCCTGTACATGACTTCAGGGCAGCATCACCAGATACCCAGTTCATTCCTGATACTGAGGCTGGCCCTTCAGAGTTTACTAGGATGCCCACACCAGTGTATCAGCCAGAGAGCAGAGCACCTCATTCAGAGTTCAGACTGGCTGACGATCAGATCGAGCATATATCTCAGCGTGTGGCTTCTTTGCTGTCTAGCCAGTGGGATAGTACTTCTTTTGCACCTGGAGCCACCTCTTCTGATCAGACCATTACTCCCCACATCTCCACTGTGTTTCAGATGATTTCAGATCAGTCCATCAGGATCCAGCAGCTTGAGGATACAGTCTAGAGACTTACTGACAGAGTTCTTGACTTGCAGGGGCAAGTCCTTGCATTGGCCCATCCCAAGCCACAGGAGTCTACCATTGAGGTCACAGACCTCACTGCAGAGGCTGGCAGGCTCAGAGGAGCACTAGAAGGTGGATATGAATTACTGAGGAAAGAGATCCGAGGATCGAGTGAGCATGCTACCACCCAGTTCACTGCTCTACTTCAATCTGTTTCTAGAGCACTGAACGTACTTGATTCTATTAGACTCACCCTTTCTGTTCAGTCCCTAGCATCTCAGCGTTCTCAGCCACCCAGTTCATCTCGCTCTCCTGCTCGTGGCAGAGGCAGACGGGGTAGAGGACGCACTTCTGATCCATCATCTCCTCACCCTATATCTGATGACTCCGATCATTGACTTATCTTGATCTTTACTAGATCCTAGGTGTTAGTGTCTTGTTCTAGGATCTATACCTTGGGGCCATGTATTGACAATTAGCTGGTTGAATTTTATTTTTAAGAACTATGTATTGAAACAATTATGATATTAATGGAATCATCTTTTACCTATATTTCTACCTCTTTGTAATGATCATATTTTGGTTATATATTTTCTTCTTGTTGAAATATTGTCTTCTCCTTGTTGTTCTTTGCTGTTGATAATTGCTATATTAAGGGGGAGCAAACATCTGTGAAAAACTCTAAAGGAGAAGAAATTAAAGAATGTTTCAGAAAAAGGAAGAGTTAACTATGTTTGATGATGTCAAAAAGGGGGAGAAATTAAATAAAAATAAAAATAAAAATTAAACAAAAAAAGCAAAACCCTAAATTATGAGAAAAAGGGAGAGAAATTAAACAAAAACAAAGAATTGAAAGATTAAACCAAACTTGAGAAATTAAACAAAAATTGGAAGATTAAAAAAAAATATTGGGAAACAAATATTGGAGAAATTAAACAAAACTTTGAGAAATTTGGTATCGAAATTTGGTATCAGACAGAAATTAAACAAAAAGCCATCCATCAAAAGCAAAATCATAAGTACAATGCAAATAAGTATTTTTTTTATATGCTCTGATATATTTTAAAATTCAAACTTGCTCTGATACATCTTTTGAAATTTTATTTACCTTGATACAACTTAAGAAATTTGATTTACTATGATACACCCTAAAATTTCTTTTAACTTGCTCTGATACATGATAAAATTTGTTCTGATATAGTGTGAAATTTTCTCTGACATTTGATCTGATACAGTGTGAAATTTTCTCTGATATATTATAACATTTACTCTGATACATTATAAAATCTTTTCTGATATCATTGTAAAAATTATTTTTCTTGCTCTGATACATTGCAAAATTTATTTATCTTCTCTTGCTCTGATATATCTTAAACTCAAAATGATCTAATACCCTTTTCAAATCTTTAAGAAAATGGACAAACTATTTTTGCATTTATATTACATGCCAAAAGAATCATACTCTTTTCAAGCATAAACACCTATAATGGATTCTTTTGAAATTAATGCATTAACATAAATATTTTTGTTCAAATGTTTTGTCATCATCAAAAAGGGGGAGATTGTTGCTCCTAGATTGATTTTGATGATTACAAAGCAGATTGAAGGGATACAAATAATTTTAAAATGAAAAAGTCCTTATGCTCTTCAAGGACAAAATTATAATTTCACTAAAATCCTGATTTGATAGTATCATTTGATAGAACAAATGATTTGTAAACTATTGGTGAAAATTTCATTGTATTTGGACTTATATTTTTGAAGTTATGAAGGTTTGAAGTGCATGAGTCGACTCATGAGTCAACTCATGGCACTATAAGCTGATTGGCACGCAAAAAATTCCCATGGCACGCTGGTTTTTTGGCTTGGCACGACCTGTGAGTCGACTCATGAGTCGACCCACAAGGCATGAGTCGACTCATGAGTCGATCTCTGCTGATTTGAGCCGAAAAATCCAGAAATCAGACCGTCTGGTCTGTGCAATAGAAGTCGACTCATGAGTCGACTCCTGATGCATGAGTCGACTCATGAGTCGACCCCTGCGACAGAAAATGTCAGCAACGGCTATTTTTTTGTCCATTTTAATTGCCATTTATGCTTCCTAAAATTGCTCTAACGGCTCTTTATCTACCTAAATTATTTTCTCTTGCTTCTAATGCTACAAAATGCTTAAAATGGTGAAAGAAATTGCAGATTAAATAGCAGATCAAACGTGAAATCAAAAATGAGAAGAACAGAAGAGAGGATCCAAAATTTGCAAGAAAAAGCCTGAGATCAACGAAAAATCCAAAAAGAAAAAGAGAGAGGATCCACAATATACCAGAGAGAGTGTGAAAGAGAAAAGCAAGAGCTTTCAAGGAGAGAATTCTTCACGCCTATTGTTTCAACCTTGATCTAGAGATCGTTCAAAGCTTTCAAGAGATCTTCAATCAACAATCAACCTCTTCTCAAGCATTCAAGCGTTCATCCACTTTGAGAAAATTCGAAAAAGGGGTTCTTCATTTGAGTAAAGCTTTTATTGTTATATTCGCTCATTTAAGGAGCTGTTATTGTATTAATCTGTGCTCAAAATTTTCTAACTCTTTGTGAGTTTTTGTTCTTATTTTTGGAGGATTTCCAAAACAAGGAAAGGTTGATCCGAACATGAAATCGGAGTGTTTTGGGTTTACTTATACCCGGAAAATAAGTGATCTAGCTTGGGATAGCTAGTGTCGGAGTTTCCGACGTTTTGTATTCAGGTTGAATACAAAGGATAGTAGATTGAAATTTCCAAGTAGGATCTTGGGGAGTGGATGTAGGTGCAAGGTTAGCACCGAACCACTATAAATCCTTGTATTTGTGGTGTGCTTTATCGCTTCACTTTATTTCTTTATTATATTCTTGCATTCCTGCTTTAGGTAATTAATATTGAATTAAAGTCTTTGTTTTGTTCTTCATAAGTAATCTGTTGGGCTTAAATTTTTTAGAAACCCAATTCACCCCCCCCTCTTGGGTTGCATAGCTGGACAACACTAATCGATAATGAAAGCTCTGTCGATGTCTTGTTTTATAATGCTTTCTTAAAGATAGAGTACCGGATGATCGGTTTGGAAGGATGGACTCCCCACTTATCAAATTTATTGGAGACTCTATCTCGATTGAAGGAGTCATCATCTTACCTGTAAAGGTCAGTCAATTTTTCATCCAGTCTACTACCCACATTGATTTTCTGATCGTCCGAGCACCCTCGACCTATGACGCCATCTTCGATCGGTCAGGTCTAAATATGCTTCGAGCTGTCGGGTCCATATATCACCTGAAGATGATGTTTCCAATAGCAAATGGATTTGGAGAAGTCTGTGGAGACCAGAACTTGGCACATCATTGTTATAGCATCGTTCTCCAAAGAGGTCGGCCCATCAAATCATACTTGGTCAAGGGGTTGGATATCCACAACAAGTTGGTCGAGGAACGTGGAAAGCCTGTCGAGGATCTTGTCTCAATCCCATTGGTGGATGAAAATCTGGAGCACACGGTCCAAATCGGGTCAAATCTGGATCAGATAATGAAAGACCAGCTAACCTCCTTTTTATAGGCAAACTCGGATGTTTTTGCTTAGACACCAGCAGACATGTCAGAAATTGATCCTTCAGTAATCATGCATCGACTGAATGTGAGTCCAAACTATCGTCCCTTCAAGCAAAAAAAGAGGAGCTTTGCACTGGAGTAGCAGAAGGTAATAGCTTAAGAGGTGGACAAATTATTTCAGATAGGTTTCATCAAAGAGATGACTTATCTGGAGTGGATAGCTAATATAGTTATGGTAAAGAAAGCGAATAAAAAATGATGAATCTGTATTGATTTTACTGACCTGAACAAGATCTATCCAAAAGATAGCTACCTCCTACTAAGGATCGATTAGCTGGTCGACGTCATATCGGGTCATGAACTTTTATTCTTTATGGATGCCTTCTCCGGCTATAACCAAATTTGTATGATACCTATAGATGAGGACAGGACATCTTTCATTACTGAGTGAGATTTTTTTTGTTATAGGATCATGCCCTTTGGTCTGAAAAATATAGGTGCAACATATCAGTACCTTGTGAACAAAGTTTTCAAGGATCAGATCGGATGCAATATAGAAGTATACGTGGATGACATGCTCGTCAAGAGCTAATCTATGAGAATCCACATTAATGATCTTAAAGAAGCCTTTGCCATCCTGCGAAAATACAAGATAAAGTTGAACCCAGCCAAGTGTTCTTTCGAGGTCACTTTCGAAAAGTTCTTAGGCTTCATGGTCTCCAGCCAAGGAATAAAGGCCAATCTAGAGAAGATTAAGGTTGTGCAGTAGATGACTCATGCTAGGACAATCAAGGAGGTATAGCACCTCATAGGGAAAGTCGCTGTCTTGAATCTCTTTGTTTCAAGATCAATTGAGCGGTGTTTGCCCTTCTTCCAAGTCCTGAAGTAATCGAAAAAATTTTAGTAGTCCGAGGAATACCAAAAGGCTTTCGTGGATCTTAAGAACTATCTTAGCTCTGCTCCACTACTCGATAAGCCTGACCTCGATGAAGAATTATATTTATATCTTATAGTTTTGCTTGTTGCTATGAGCACAGTGCTAGTCCAAGGGTGGAATAAAATTCAAAGATCAGTCTACTACATCAGCCAAATCTTAAGGGATGTAGAGACAAGATATTCAAAGTTAAAAAAGCTGGCTTATACACTCCTCATCGTAGCTCGAAAGCTGACTATACTTTCAAGCTCACACCATCATCCTCCTGATTGATCAACTAATAAAAGACATCTTCATTGGCCCAACACATTCGGACGGATCTCAAAGTGGGCAGTTGATCTCTCAGAATTTGACATCCAGTACCGACTCCAACCATCCATCAAAGCTCAGATCTTGACCGACTTTATGATCGAATGCACCACTCCAGACGAACCAGCTAGGTAAAAAGAGGCATAGCTGCATGTCCCAACTGATGAAGGCCCTTCGGAAGCTAATGGTGATTCTTAGGCAATGTACATGGACGGCTCATCCAACTCTATAGGATCTGGGGTAGGGTTGATCCTCACGAGTCCAAAAGGAGCGATAGTCGAGTACGCCTTGTACTTCGAGTTTTCGACAGCAAAAAATAAGACTGAGTATGAAGCCTCACCCGTAGGGCTTTGAATAGTCAAGGAGATGGAAATACTTAATTTAAAGGCTTTTAGTGACTCGCGGTTAGTTGTCGGGCATATTTAAGGTCATTATGAAGCCCAGAGGGATAACATGATCCAATATCTCTAGAAGATCAAAAACTTGGCGTCTGCATTTAATAAGTTTGAAATTCTGCAAGCACCAAGTGCGAAAAATTTGAGGGCAGACCTATTGTCTAAATTAGCGACATCATCATCAACTGAGTTACCTAGGACAACTTTTTTTATGGTGATGGATCAATCGAGTATTGAGGAGCCGATGATCGTATTGTAGATTGATGAGGAGCCCTCTTGGATTGATCTGTTGGTCGGCTATCTTAGAGACAGAATATTGCCTGCAGATTGAAAGAAAGCTCGAAAGATCAAGTATCAGTCATCTAATTATCTCCTTCACAAAAAAAAAATTTATATAAGAGGTCCTATTTATTGCCTCTCCTAAAATGTCTACGACCATCTGAAATCGATTATGCGCTCAGGAAAGTACATGAAGGTATTTACGAAAGTCATATTGGCAAGAGAGTACTGGCCTATAAACTCCTCAAACAGGATTACTACTGGCTGACCATGCAGAAAGATTCTGAAGATTATATGCGATAGTGTGATAAGTGCCAAAGAAATTTCAACATACAACGACTGTCTGCCGTGCCGATCACTTCTATTTGCGCCCTTTGGCCATTTATGCAGTAGGGGATGGATATCCTTAGCTCTTTCCCACAGGCATCGGGTCAGCGTAAATTTTTGCTCGTTGTCATAGACTACTTCACTAAATGGGTAAAAGCCAAACCACTGGTCCGGATTATAGAAGTAAGGATAGTAGACTTCGTCTGAAAGTCGATCATATGTCGGTTCGACCTATCTCTAGTATTGATCATCGATAATGGCCACCAATTCACAGGGGTTAAGTTTGAGAAATTCTATGAGGAGCATGGGATATCACACCACCTTACTTCCATCGTCCATCCTCAAGCCAATGGTGAAGCCGAGGTAACAAATTGCACTATTTTGTAAGGGCTAAAGATAAGGTTGGACAAAACCAATGGGTCTTAGGCCGACAAACTCCATCATATACTTTGGTCATACAGGATGATGCCAAGAGTTCCAATAGGAGAAACTCCTTGCAGCTTGGCTTTTGGGATAGAAGCAGTAATACCCATTGAGATTGGAGTTCCATCGACTCGTATTGAGAATTTTGATGAGCAGGCCAACTTGAAAAGGTTGCGTGCTAACCTAGATCTACTCAAAGAAGCCAAAGAGAGGACGCACGTCCGTATGGTGGCTTATCAGCATAAGATTGTCTGGTATTACAACAACAAAGTTCGAAACAAAATCTTCATGGTCGATGATCTGATCCAACGTAAGGTGAAGAAATCACAACTTGGAGAGTCAGGCAAACTGGCCTCAAACTGAGAGGGCCCATACCAAGTGGATGAGGTCATCAAGCCAGGAACCTACTGACTAAAATAGCTGAATGGGACAGTACTCTCCTGATCATAAAATTTGGAGAACTTCTGAATCTACTACCAGTAATATATCATATGACTCTCCTCAATAAATTTTTTTTTTCTAAAAACAATAGTCTCTTATCTGCTCATTAAAAAATAAGACAGTCTTTAGTCAGCTTAATCATTACAAATATAAGATAGCCTTTGATCGATTTAGTCATTGCAAACATAAGACGGCCTTTGATCGGCTTAATCATTGAAGACGTAAGACAGCCTATGATTGGCTTTGTCTACTGAAATCAAAAGATAGCTTCTAATCAGTATAGTCAATTGAAGGAGCCATTGATTGACTTTAGATTTGAACATGATGATCTCTAATCGACCTAAAGAAAGGATAATCATCAAGCAGGAACAAACATACACCTACGACACACAAGGAAGAGGCAAACTAACTTTTTATTAAAATATATACAAAAAGTGGTGCCTTAAGCACCACCCCCCTCCAAAAAAAAGAGAAAAGAAGGGAAGAAAAAGGCAAAAGGGGCTCAATCCTCATTCGAAGAAAAAGCCTCCACCTTCTCGTCACTGTTCCTGAGGAGGAGGTAGTGGAGGTCCAGCTGCGGCATCATCTGCCATAGGTGGGCCTTATAGTCTTTGAACCCGAGGACAAGGTGGTAGTGGCGATATCGATGGCATCCTTCTTGAACATCGTAGAGGCCTTGTAGTCTTTGATGCAGTGCTCCCAGATGGCGTAGGGGTTCCTCCTGGCTTGGGGGGCACCCTCACCTTTAGAGGATGGCGAAGATCGCAAGATGGACGACATCGTGTGAGAGGAGGACTACCCGAGCCCCCTCGCCTCCGTCTCAATGGCCCTCCTCTCCTTGACCCGATCCTTGATAGCTTTCTTGGATGGCATCATAAGGACAAGAAAAAAGAAGAGTACTTATAGAAGCTACGGGAAAGAAGGTGAAAGGTGAAGTCCTATCGGCCATCAACCTCTATATATAGGCACCAGCTTCCACACCAGCATCCACATCAACTATCAATCAAATGCAGCCACCCTTCGAACCATAAATGGCACGTCTTTCCAACTCTAGAAGTAATTCAAGCGACGCTTCATGAACCAGAATACCACCACATGGCATGCTCTCACAAGCCTGACATCCTTCCCGAAATATTACTCTATTGAAAAAAGTGGCAGCCATAATTCCCCACAGCCTTCATGCACTCTGGTCAAATTTGACTTAAATATGTTGGAAATTATGAAATGTTGGAGGATCATCCACAATGAATGCATGGGAGACCCGATGGAAAAGGTACTGAGAAGTCCTCATCTGAAACAAGAGGTCTTCCAAGCAAAGGTCGACAACGACAAATGACATCGCACAACAAAGAAAAGGATGACACAAGTTGAGCATTTGCTATTGTGTATACATAACTTATTATGATTACAGAACTAACATCATCTCAAGAAGATGATGTCAGAGAACGTTATATTTAACTATGACGAGCTCCAGTCTCTAAAGCTTTGTCGGATACCTTTACACAAATCTCCTTGCCATCGGAGCTGAGCTTACAAATCTCAAACCCCCTGGACCTGCCCTAGGGAGCGAAAGGTTTCGCATCACCGTCTAAAGAAAAATTAAAGAGGTCGAGCCTTGGGAAGGCCATCTTAATCCGGTTCCGGCATGTCCAGAATCCAGCCGTATAGCCTGCATTGAACATGCACTGGACTATGTCATTTGGAGATGTGAGATCACCCAATCCATATCCGACCAGGCCTCGGGTTCTCGTGCTTGTCCGCCGATTTTTTCTTGGCCTACATTCAGCGACCACATTGTTCAAGTGCTCAAGCTTAGAGATTTTCTCTTGGGCAACATGGAGTTCCTTCTAGAACTGTGCCATATGATCGGCGAAACGTCTTTTCACCTCTTTGGCAGTAGTCTCTGACAACTCCAGTTTTAAAATCCTGTTCCAAAACCAGCGAAGTCAAAATTGAAAGTCCTGCTGCTTGACAGCAGTGGCCCAGATGGTGTCCTCTATGAGCTTGGATAGTCTTGTGGACTCAGCCGCCAATCGAGCTTTTTCAATAAAATATGTCATGACACTCCGATGGTTGATCGTCCTCAATCGATCAACTTCTGTCGAGGCCTTGTCTAGGGCTTTCCTGATCTTTGACAATTTCTTCTTTCGGACAGCAACCTTCTTATTTAATTTTTTAATGCTCATTTTAAGATCACCTAAATGGGACTTGATCCTTGTTATAGATGCCTCCGATAAAATCTTGGCAATAGGAACTGAAGAGGTACACCTGACAAGAGCGCACGAACATAATTGGACAAACGAAAGAAAAGCGACACAAATTTAGGAAGATGAAATGTTGTGTCATTAATAACTACTTCCTTACAAAGATAGAGAAAAAGTATAGGTTTCATTTTTCGACCTCGTCTTGAAGATGGAAAGAGTTAGGCGCAACTCTTGAAGGACCTTTTAACATCCTCAACCTAAGGAAGACAGATGTACTCCCTTCGTCTGACTAAAGTCAGACTTGAGAGTAGGGAAGCATGTGTTGGAAGAAATTTTGCATGGGCCGATTACATGAAAAGGCTCAGAATCCAAGATGACTGTACTCAACAGATCCATCTACTATAACCCATCACCGACTCATGATCGCCGCGGCTCCCACTAGTTAATCTTCTGCAACCACCTGATCAACACCTCGTATCTCGAATAGACAAGTCATGGCCGATAATTGCTCGACGGTGGGCTATTACCAACGTATCCTCCTTGGCCGATCATATCTGGCCGACTAGCCTCGTGCCAATAGACAGATCTCGGCCCGATACATCCCTATCCGATGGCACTTTGAGGCAATCGACTGCTGGTTATCGCCGATCAATCCTTGTCTCGACAATACTCGTTTGGTAATTTTATTCAAAATACAACATCCGTCAGGCAACAGTTGACATTAGATTGATAAGATAACTACAACTACCGTATCCCGAATATCTTGAGCGACAATCTCGTACTCTACGAATCACGTCTTGATCATACGGGATCGCGTCAACTACTTGTCAACTGAAGTTCTAACTCTCCGCTATAAGAGAGACTCAAAGAGGACTCCCAAAAAGGTATGCCATTATTCAGCTGTCTCTCATGCTTTTCTTTCTGTTGAAGAAGTGTTCTGATTTGAGCGTCGGAGGATTCTTACTGGAGTCATCTTCGATTAGGACTTTTATGCAGCTCATGCCCTTGGAAGGCCCATCTTACCGTCAACTCTAGCATCCCAGCGCCAGACGAATTCTCGCACCAACAACGTCTATAACCAACCAAAAGCTAGACTCAATTCTAGAGTTTATATGTTAGTATATATGTACACACACATATTATGATTTATGGTTTGATCTGATTTAATATTTTTATAAAATCAGAATAGACGGTTAAACTATTTTTTATGAAAATCATAAACCAAACTAGGTCATTTTAGTTTTCAAATCAGACCATATAAATAAAAATAGTTTGATCTGGTTCAATTTAACGGTTTCAACCATTTAGTGAACATCCCTATCGGCAACCTCCTTTTTCCTTTTATCATCTTTGCCGATCTTTTCTTCCTCTTCTGCCATGCTCAAGGGGCCTGGAGGCAGCCCAGGGGGCTTCGGTGGCCTTATGGACTTTGACCGCTCCAAATCTAAATTTTAAAAGATTTCGGAGTCACCTTCGCTGATGTCGCTAATGCCAACCTCCTGGAGGTCATCATCATTGCCGGAGACCCAATAGTCATTGTTGTTGTGGCAGAAATGAGTTAGAACTTTTTTTAAAATTTTTTAAAAAAAGAAAATCTGATTGGATTGGCCTAATTGGGTTTGGACTAGGCTCAAATGAGGTTCGGATCCGATTTTTTCAAAAATTTTTAAACTTAAGTCTAGCTTGAAGCCCCCAAAAAAAAAAAAATCGAGTTGAGCTCGGATAAGAATATGGCCTGGCCCGGCCTAACCCACTTCCTGCCCTATTGAGGGCGGCCTAAGATTAGCTCGACCGACATTAGAATTTTTATTGATTTCAGCATGGATTTATAATTGGAGGAGACCTATCATTTGGTGGGTCTTGCATAAGTCTAAGAGACTATAATTTGTCAGATCAAAATGGATCAATTCTAGATTTATCTGACAGGGTTCAATTTACAAGATCCATCGATTCCCAATCTGGTTGTTTAAGAGGTGTGACACATGGATCTTAACTTCAGGTATGGTCCGTGCAAAAGCCAGGCCATGTTTGGGTCAGATCTGGGTCATGCGAGTCCATTGAGCATCTGGAAGCCCGTGTAGTGGCTCTAATTCAAATATTTTCCTATCGTCAAATTGGAGGCGAAGACTTTCTTGTAGTACTCTTGGCCTCATGCCCTCAGATGTCAAATGACTTAGCATGCGAATACTCCAATTCTCACGGCTGACTAATCCTTAATGCGGGCAAGGCCAACCTAAAATAAGTATCTAGGAAGAATAAAGTTCACTAGGTAACTTGAAACCTCTCGCATTATGGGGGCCCCGCATTGCAATTATGACTATTGAAATTTGTCTCAAGATCTATACTTTGATTACGCACGCATAAATTTCACTCGGTGAATCCTTTATGAAGTGGGATGGGCGGATTGTATTGCTTGAACGAGAAAATGAGTGATCCATACCGACCCAACAGGTTGCCGACGCTCGGGCCCACTCTTAAATTTGTGAGCCTGGCTTAAAATACGGATGTGTTTGGTTCGGAATTAGAATGAATTAGAATCAGAATCAAATGAATATATTTTTTGATATATTTTATCTATAATCGAAATCAGAATCAGAATTAAAATAAAATTTAAATACTAAAAAAAAATATTGATTAGATTTTAGAGAATTTGGTCATTTTCATATCATCAAAATCAGAATAGAAATAGAAATCTTCCTAATCAAACAGCTATCATAGAAGTCATTCATTTTTATTTCCATTCCCAGTCCAACTCTCTCCACCAAATTTGCTCTAAACATAGGCTTTGTTGAATTAAAAAAGATTGAAAAAACAGCAGACATGATCCTAGTTGATGGTCATTCGATAATGAGGATTCGTGAAGCCAACCTTAATTAATGGGGACAAGATTGAGCGGCTATGTATCGGATGGCATAAACCCAAAGTTGTTTGATCCATCGCCCCTCAACGTGACATAGAAGAGGTTGGTGAGAACGGGAACCTAAGACGTCTGAGGTTGAGGTCAGATAAGAGTCAATAAAAGGGAAACATGAAGAGATACAATTAATAGTCAATCCACTGTATATAAAGAGCTTTTCATGCATGTGATAACGTTTTGCACTTTAATGCATGTCAAAGCTCAGAACAAATCTTCCTTGGTTTTTCTTTTCTTTTTTCCTTTGCATGAAAACCAATCTTCCTTGGTTACTTGCATGGGGGATAACTAATCTCCAACATCAGAATGGAAGAAAAAATTTAAGTAATCTTATTTGAAAACAAATACCGCTGTCAACAATCGTAAGAAGGTTCGAAGTTTGGGGGAATGCAAACATTACTCATAGTGACATACAGCTAGCACGAGTGAAAAAGCGGCGCCTAATTCCAAGTGGCTTAGTCTCCCAAATCAACCACCCCCAATTCCAGAATAATTTATGTATTCCTATTACTTTGCATGCCCCTCCCTTCTGATATAATAATTCAAGCAACAATGACACTGGAACAGTATGTAATTTAGAATTAGCTAGAATAACTAATTAAGCCTGCAGAATACAATTTAAACGACAGGATCTAAAGAGGTAGCCATGAATCAATGTCTAACTAGAGACTAGTAAATTTGTTGACCAAGGAGATTTCTGGTCATTTTTGTTGGAGCTAGACTTACCAACGTCATCCATTGATGCACATGCGATAATTGATCGGGAAAATATTCTATATACAGCACCTTCTAGATACTCATATGTGCAAATATAATAATCTATTATGATTTTCTAATAGATCTACTGATTAGAAAAGTAAGATCTTTACCATTAAAAGCAACTTCTATCACACAAGAAACCATCTTTACATGTTTATGATAGAAACCTTTACGTGTGTTTTAAGTATGGAATGTAGTGAGATGAATACGACCACGTAATTCTTATTAGTAGTGGTTCAGGTTAAGTCGTTCAAACTAGTGTTCAAACTTCACCCATAGCATGGAAATCTTTTGCTCAGTAGTAGTTCGTATGTAAAGTTGTTCAGGATTGATATAAATCAGTAGTGGTATTCAAGCTCCACGAAATTTTCAAGCCGTGAAATGTTTCTTATAACCCATGAAATTATTAATATGTTTAGTTTAAATTAGTCTCCAAAGGAGAAAATACCAGTTCAAACTTCTCTCAAAAGCGGCTCTAAAATTTTGAAATTAAATTATTTTTTCAAATCGGAATTGGAATTTTTTTTTCATGAACATATTCTTCTGATCACATCTGTTTTTCCGTTTCTAAAGACAAAAATAAGGAGGAATTCCAACTAAAGGGCTCAAATAGATCAGCCTTTTTAGTGTGAGAATGTTATTATTGTTTTTTTTTTTTTTTTTTTCTGAAAGGAAGGGAGGCTGTAAAAAGGAACAGCCATCTGTCATTAATTGTTAACTGAAGCTATTTACAGGGGGTGGGTTTACAGAGAGAGAAAAGACTATATGGAAGGGCCTGTCTTTAACCCAAGAAAGGAGAATGTTATCATTGTTGCCGAGACCTAATTAAATATCGCGGACTGAATCATTGGCCTCTTGTTGCCACCTTAATAATACTTGACCATGTCTTCTAATCACTTCGAGTTATACACCACTTTTTTTTTTTGGTAGAGAGTTGTACACCACATTCATGGACAGAGAACGTTTGAAGCCAACCACCCGTCTGCCTCCTCCCTCCACTTTAAGTAAGATGCAAGCAAACGACGTGGAAAAATCAACTTCTCTCTCTCTCTTCTCGTTTTTTATTTCTTGTTGGACCAGTTCGATGTCTTGGACTTCTTAGCAGTATAATAATGTGGTTATCATAGAACAGTTTTTTTTTTATATTTTTGATGAAACCGGAAGGGTTAACCACCCATTTGTTTATTGATTGTTAGGATTCTTATATGCAAGAAAGTTACAGGTTGGTTTTAAATACACATAACCGTTATTACCCAAAAAAAAAAACACATAGCCGTCCGCACCAGTGCGAGTTAATTAGATCAAACGCAAGAGATCGGAGTGAAAAAAAAAAAGGGAAACAACAAAGGGAGACGAGGCTTGGTGAAGAATGACAGCGTAAAACTCGGCAAGATTCCGGAACTAAAGGGTCGTGAAATGCTGTTCAAATATATATAGCGCCTTGAGAAGAACTTGCACTGGTGCCTGGTATTTTCCAAGGTGGCAAGAAGTCCAGCTACGAAGCAAGAATAGGCGCTGTTGCACGACTAATTCTTCCTGATAACCTTGCGTCCAATCTAAATGCACGATTATTCTTTTTCTATCCGAAGATTCCAGCAGATTGTTGATAGAAAGATAGTTCCAGCCCAGCTTCATATTGCTTTCTTTTGGATGCTTTTCCGCCAGCTGGTCCAAATCTCCTCCAGATTTTCCTTTCTATCATTAAATAGATACTGACCGAATGGTTAGATATGAAGTAGATGTCGTGTGGGGAGTGATTGGTGGAATAGGATATGGCTGGTCTTGCGGGCAAAACAATCCATCACACCCTCGCTCTCAGTTCAACAAGAGGTCAAAAATGGCGTCACGTAATAATCGAAAGGTGATGGTAGCCTTGATTGCCACCCATCAAGGAGTGACCTGCAGCGTAGTAGTAGACTCACTTATTCTAGAAGGAACGCCGCGAGGTTATGATTACTGTGTTTAATTAGTATTTAACTATTTTTGTAAATCTGCAAATATTAATTAATTACTATGTGAAAGTGTTAACTAGCCTTTCCTGGAATTAATGTTGGCTGGCTTTTCTGGCCTACCTTTACATCAAAAAAAAAAAAAAAAAAAAAAAGAAGGCTTTTCCAGGAACGTGGATTAGTCCATGTAATAATTAATGAATGCAAGTTGGCATTCATTAGGAAGTGCACGTTCATGAACACATGCACAAAAGTTCACAAAGCTGGATGTCGTCAAATTCTTTTTGATGAACAGAGCTGGAGGTCGAATTGATAGGTGTAATTTATGTTCACTGCACCATCAAAGATGATATTCGCATTGGGTCTGAGCATGAAGCATGGTGGACTTTTGTCATCGCTATCCTTTTCAAGAAAATAAAGGAAGAATGAGTTCACTGTATCATTTTCAGAGTAGAAATTTGATTTTTCTACTCCATTGGTAACCTGCACCCCTAATACATTGTTGGTCTACTACTTATTCTTTCCAGGAAAAAAATTGTCGGGCTTAATGAAACTGAACGATCCTGTCCTTCGTTTGGCGTGTTCATGATCGGTGAAAATCGACAAAAAGATCATGATCTTGGGGGAGATTTTTTTTGACTTTTATTATTGTATATGTCGATAAGAAGTTAGGTAGTTTATGACTTTTCATTGTGGAACATTGTTGTCGTTGTATAGGAATTTTAGCTCTAAGCACCAGGTCTCCATGCAACCAAATTTGGAGTCAAATGACTCGGTTATGGTAAATGTCTTCGGAAAAGTTAGTTAAACTGGGAAAATAATAAAATGCTTTGCAATGGCAGCACGAAACACGGACAGATGAGCACATGACTTCAAAAATTAAACTGTGAGATCAAGATCTTTCGAAGATTGAGGTTAGCCGGAAAAAAATCTACAAGCATGTATATGTCCCATTTGTATAAAATAAAACTTTTCTGGATTTTTTTTTTTTTGGGTAGATCTCATCTCACTTGAGGTTGTTTTGGCTAGTGTACTTTATAAGAAAGCACCTATTAGCAAAGATTAGGATTTAAGCTGTCTACTAATCTAAAGTAGTTTTTTTTTTTTTTGGTTTTTGATGCCTCACCCAATTTTATTCAGTAGTAGAAAAAACAAAAGGAGCAGACGAAGGAGAGAAATAAACTAGAGGGGGTCACTGTGGGTTACAGAAGTTGAAAGCCCTTGATGTGGATGATCTTTCAGAGTATGAAACGAAGAACAAAACCCAAGCAAAAACGGAGTCCAAAACAAGCCCCAAAGATTAAACATCACCGGTGACAGAGACTCTTTTGAAGGCTGTAAGAAGGAGAGTGGACAAGAAAGATGCCCTTTCTCTCTCCTGTCTCGCATATCAGGGGGAAGGTCCTACACTGTACCTTTATTTTTGTGTGAAGAGCGTGGCTAAATCTATGACACTGGAATTGATATCCCAACAAACAACAACACAATCCAATTTCCCTTTAGTTTACAATTTTTGAGTCACAATCTTATTTCCCTTCTACGTGTTTACTTCTTAAGCAAGACATTGTTGGTACATGGATCTTAATTGGTCTGGAGAGCAGTGGAACACCTGCCGTTGCAAGTTTGTCCAAAGAACCATTTGATCTGTCCAAGGTCAAGTAACTTTATTGCTCAATTGTGGTCAGGCTGGGACTTATCTGGATTAGGTTTATGTTGCGTTTATAGCCAATAAAACTTGGGTAAACTGGTCAGCACCTACTCCAAAAGTTTGAGAGAGGACTTGAGGAAAAATAGAAGAAATGGACAGCCTAAATAAGATGATAGGAGGAAAATGGAACTGGAGGGATCTTTCAAGTTACTGATCTCATAATCTCAAAAAATTTAGACCATTTCTCGATTCGTGCATGAGACATCTCTAATAATAATAATAATCATCTCAGAAATTTTAGAAAATCTGAATTTGCTCATATTGATGGGTTCCAGTATTTCGAGAAGCTTGAGAATGCGGGAGCAAAGACCTCCATCAGTTACTCCAACCTTCTTCATTTCTCCACTTGGTAATTTTCAGATGATGGAAATACTTTATAGATGGAACCATTAGGCACTTGAGGAGTTGACTGAGTTCCTCAAGCCTCCACGTATTTTCCTTACATTTTCCCCTTCATCTCCAAGTTAGGCAATAAATTATTCTGTAGATGTAACCTACTGCTAGTAGCATGCATTCATTCCCGTGTGTTGCTTTTATGTGACCCTTTGAGAAGGCCTTTTTTTTAACAATTCTACAGGGGGAGTTCAAGAACACCAGCATAACATCAAATTATCAATATAAGTCGCACAATTGAGTCACAAGAGCACTGCCCCGGTCTAATTAATCCCCACAAGACAACTAGCTTTGAGCAAGTCAAGCAAAGAAAATTCCAATTGAAGAAAGCTCATAACTAAGATGTTGTGCACGTATAAGATTTATATCTTCTGTCTTTAAGAGCCTCCATTGTCAAACAAAGAAGGATTCAAAAGTGTAGAATAGTTCTCATGTTGCAAGGTTCATCTAGTTGGGAATTAGTTCTTCCAAAAGAAAATAGCTTTATTAGTCAATACTTAGATGCATACTAATGAAAAGAATGCGCAGTTTGTCTTATCTGCATGTATTTAAAGCCATTGACCAATGAAGGATGATTAAGTGACAAAAGCTTGTAGCAGCCTAATTGCAAGCATGAATCATCTTTCTGTCCCTTTCTTAGAAGTTCAAACCTCACCATCTCATAAAACGTATTAATGAATTCAAACAGGGATGATCAATTGTTTGTTTCCCTTTTCAACTTTCTCTACCGAAAACATACTAAACTAACCCGTATGTTTTGACTAGACAAATTAAATAGAGTTGGATATCTACTAAAGAAGAACAAAGACTGCCTACTCCCAAAGTTGCTAAAGTAATTCGTAGGGGTGGAGGTGGGGTGGAGGTTGGGCAGGCAATTTAAGTAGTTTTCATTTGTTTGTGTCACATCATTTCCAAAGGCAAAAAGACAGACAACTGAATCTTTTTTTGATTACAAGGGTGTTAGTCTGCCCCTAATGCATATGGCCTTCACAAATGATCATGCTTATCTAGACACCAACCCTGTTACCTCAGAGTTGTTTGTGAGGGTTGTGTGAGCAAATTTCTATAGCATTGTGTGTCCTTTTTATCTTTCTAGCTAAGCATTGTTTCAGATCTTTCTTCCCCATATTAGAAGAGGTTATTTATGATTTTTAATATGCTGAGACACTCTAGAATAAACTAGAAAATTCCAGCTTTTCCAGATTTCTAGCATCTCCTGTTTCCTGCCTTACAAGAGTTTTACTCTTGTAACAATTAAATCCGACTAATATGAGTTCAACAGCCAGGTTTTCCATGTCTGAATATATATCCTCATCTAATGAAGCAACATGCCCTTAATTATCCTTAAAAGGACTTTTGCTTTTTCTTCTTTTTAATGAAAAAAAGGGAAGAAAAACAATATCAACCAATAAAAGTTAAAAAATGTTGTTATTGTTGTTAATGCAAAAAAGGTTATTACTGTAGAACTTGTTTTTTGAGTTTGTTAGAAAACTGCTCCCCATGTACTTAAAGCACTGGCATGGCAAGTGACCGTATTCGTATTCGTATTCGTATTCCTCTTTTTTTGTCTTTCTCCTTTTTTTTATGGTCTCCCTCCTTTTCTTTTTCTTTTTTTTTTTCTCATCTTTTCCAAGAGAACAGAAATATCTTCTTTTCTTTTTAAGACAATGGACAACAACATCTTGCAAGCTGGCGCATCTTTTAATTTTCCACAGTGGATGGTTGGTCTATCACTTCATCCCAAATAATTATGCCATGATGCTTCCAAAGAAAAGAAAACACTTCCTTTTGAGGAGAAAATACACACGTCTTGTTCTCTTTTTAATGTCTATATACCTAATGTCTGTGTTTTTTGTGAGATAGGGAACCACAAAGCTTATAGGGTGTTATTTATTTGTCATCTATTATTTATTTGCTAAGAAGCATCATATTATTATCATCACATAAAACAATGTGGCAAAACATCAACCCCTGCTTTTCAGTGCATTTTTTTTTTCTTTATATAAACTGTATTTCAATTGCACAGGATATGTACGTCGCACATCACATTGCATGTTACAAGCACCAAATTCTCCAGTATTACTCCACTATAATGAAAGTATACCCCTTAGAAGTGTGCATCAAGTGACACTACAATATAGTATGAATTAGGTTTCCTCACGATTCTTCAGGACAAGACATCCCAACTAATCTCTCTTGTGGCATTTACCTTCACTATTTATTTTGAACCCTTGCTCTTATCCTAACAACTCATGAGACACCAATTACTAAGAGCAATCCTACGATAACTCAAAAAAAAAAACTACTCAAAATGGTCACTCATTGCATCAATCGCACAAGGGACCAATGGCACTACACCAACCAATTAAGTGATTTTTTGAGTTACTTAAGCGTGTTCTAATTAATAAAAGTATTAGATATTCTTCAACACCACAAAAACCACCATCTGGAGATGGTCCAACACTACTTTTGGCCACCTATCAGAAGAGACCTCTCCACCACAAGAAAAGCAAATAGGCTTCATCCGAGCCGACGCTCCCGTTGACAGTTCCACCCCCAGAAGCCTAACTCCAGTTGATGATGGACCCTTTCAAGGCCAACAGCCGACCATCTATGTTGTTCTACGTTGATTCCATATCTACTACCCAGTGAGTGCATGCAAACAAGTCTTGAGGGATTAGGTAAGTTGGACATCAAGTTAATGATCCTGCCAAGATCCAATCAAGCCCCACACCCTCACACTTCTATATAATGGGCCTAGTACTTGGCATGGCCTTCCTCAAGCCTAGCACGCTCCTATCCTTCCAATGGCTTTCTCCTCCACATTAACCTTGGCTCCTCTAGCACTCGTTCTTCTCCTCCTTGGGAGCACCTCAGCCCAGCTCTCCACTAACTTCTATGCATCATCTTGTCCCCAAGTCTTCAGCGCTGTGAAACCCGTCGTTCAGGCTGCAATAGCGAAGGAGCAGCGCATGGGTGCCTCTCTTCTTCGCCTCTTCTTCCATGATTGCTTTGTCCAAGTAGTCATCTCACCCTTCCTAATATGTATCACTTAGCCTGCTTTCCTTTTTTTTTGGGTTTCCAATGCCTTAACTTTTTGAGTAAGCTCTTTTAGAACTTTATACCAAGTATGTTACACCTTTGTTATAGGGTTGCGATGGATCCATACTATTGGATGACACACCCACTTTCATGGGGGAGAAGACTGCAGTACCAAATAACAACTCGGTGAGGGGTTTCGACGTGGTGGACAATATAAAGGCCGCAGTGGAGAAGGTTTGCCCCGGTGTTGTTTCGTGCGCTGATATCTTGGCCATCACTTCGAGGGACTCGGTGGTCATTGTGAGTGCCGATCCATCCACTGTTCTTTTGGTCTTGTTCATTAACATAGTCTTTTGATTAACTAAATAAGAGAGCTTGTCTTGCAGCTTGGAGGACCAAACTGGGATGTGAAGTTGGGGAGGAGGGATTCAACGACAGCAAGCTTTTCTGGAGCTAACAACAACATCCCTCCTCCTAACTCCAGCCTCAGCAATCTCATCTCTAAATTTGCAGCTCAGGGTCTTTCCACAAAGGACATGGTTGCTCTCTCTGGTATGAAAACCAAATCATCAAAGTCATTCACACATTACAAGATTAAATAATGCAAACGTATTGTTATGCATTTTAATCAATATGGTTGGCTGTAGCACAATGTTCTCTCCCCCAGAGTTTCCCTCCCCAATTAAGGAATGAGTGGGGCGATCACCTTGACTTTGTGTCGTAGGAGAAAGAGACATGAAAAAATGTTTCTAATTTAAAGTTCATAACCTACCAACATTTGTTGCCGTATGTGATTAATTGACTTTTCTTCTATTCTTTTCCATTTTGGCAAGATATATGTCCCCTATATTACTTTTCCAATTGTTTATTGGAGAGTATAATACCGGCTAACTACGATCCTCTACTCTGTATGGACCACACCGTAGAGTACTATACATCTCTTAAGGGTCGCTATCAAAAGATGAACAATCATTACATGCTTGTGGATCATTTTATTTGATGACCATCTATCTTCTAATGACTTGTTACCGTTCTAGCATATCCTGACCATGTGGAATTCTAAAACTTTTACTTGAAGTAATAGTGTGTAGGTTACGTGTCAGCTACCAGCATCACACAAATGTCTCATATGAACTGACACCATCTGCATCAATGACATCTCTAAAACGTGACATGTAATTGAAAAAGAAGAGACACGCTCCACGTCCATTCAAAAAAAAAAGGAGACATGCTCCACATAAGAAGGTACAACATCAATTTAAACGGGTAGCAGCATGAAGTTGATATCCAGGTCGTATGTAATTACCTGCTACCTTAATAATAAATTATGCAAGTATTAGTGGTCCTACATTGTGCTATGGACAAAATAAGCAATACAATGATCAAATTAACTTATCCAATAAAAAAAACAGTCAAATTAACTTAATTCCAAGACTGGTAAGTTAATCTCATGGTTAATGACCATGTACATATCTTAATCATATTCTAGTTTCTTAAGAATCCTAATTATATTTCTGCAGGTGGCCACACCATTGGGCAAGCACGGTGCCTCAACTTTAGAGCCCACATATACAATGACACCGATATAGATAGTTCCTTTGCCAAGACAAGGCAGATGAATTGCCCGAGCACCTCCGGCTCCGGTGACAACAACTTGGCACCTCTAGATCTCCAGACTCCGACATGCTTCGACAACGATTATTATAAGAATCTCATCAACAAGAAGGGCCTCCTCCACTCAGACCAAGAGCTGTTCAATGGTGGATCCACCGACTCCCAAGTTATGACTTACAGCAATAACCCTAGCACGTTCAACTCTGACTTTGTCACCGGCATGATCAACATGGGAGATATTACCCCCCTCACAGGAAGCAGTGGTCAGATTAGGAAGAATTGCAGGAAGGTTAACTAAGGGGGACCAGTGGCACTTATGAATGGTTATACCACCTATATTAGAAAATGATAGCAGGAAAGGCGTTTAAAGTCATGAGATTGGCTCTATTTTTTATTTGAAAACTACTGTTGTATTTCATATCTTTGTGTTTGCTTTCGTCTATCGTGTATTAAAAGTTCCACTTTGTTGGTCAGGTGTGTATTAAGACACTGGTTATCGAAGCATAAGATATTGATTGTTGAGTTATAAAAATTAATCAAAGTTATTACTAGTCTCGATGTCTCACCATCTGAATCAATAAGCTTTCGAATAAATTCATTCCTTGAATGAGTGTTGAGCAATATACCTGAATTGCTAAGCTTCCGAGGGGTGGTCCGGCCCGTTAGTGATTTATTTTATTGACTTTACTTATTTTATTTATATTTTTTTATATAGCTTTTGGGGTATACAAGGGAGGCAGGACCTTAGGGAAAGAAAAATACAGAAGAGGAAAAGGGGTCCCGTAGGCATCAACGGCCAAAATCAAAACAGGGGCAGGTTAGCTTCTGCATCACAATAAACCTCACCATCTGAGCCTTGATTCGCCGCCGGTTGATTCCTATCTAAAGATAGGTATGGCTTTGAATGGTAGCAGAGTTTTTCCGAACTGCCAGGTATCTTTCAACAAGAGATTGAAACTGGGAGCATTAAGTATAACCATTAACCCAATTGATTTGAGTCTCCCTCCACCCAAATTTGTGAAACTTTGAACCAGATAACAGCAGGGCATAAGCCCTCCGATACAGCTCTCAATTCAATGTCAGGCATATTGAAGAAAAAAACCTCGTGATGGCAATAGACCAGAT
Organism: Elaeis guineensis; assembly: GCF_000442705.2. NCBI lineage: Eukaryota > Viridiplantae > Streptophyta > Magnoliopsida > Arecales > Arecaceae > Elaeis > Elaeis guineensis. Next base: position 124,900,850 of record NC_025997.2, on the reverse strand, counting down.
ATGGGTCAGATAGATCATTATCTATAACCATTCCATATTTGCCTTAAGGCAAGGCAAGGCAAGATAAGATGAATAGAGTCTCAAAGCCGGATGGGACGATTAGAGTTAAACAAGACAGGTCAGATAAAATTACAAAATCAATTTTGTTCTTTCTTTTGCGCTAGAGAGGAAATTTATTGAAAAACAAATATGTATCTAGATTGGGTTCGGAGTCCAACATTAATCTATTCCTGGTCGGTTTTTGGAGTACCCAATGGGATGGAATAAATTGCCATATCTAGAAATACCAGCTGCATAGATAAGCCTGCCTATATGATCTCTAATTAGGAATCTTCTAACATAGTTGGGGAAGTTAGACTCTGTAAGCTTTGAAACTGATTAAGAATCCACGCGGTTTGGTGAGCTTTGAGAGCAAAGGGACGGAGCCTGGGTTGCCTCCAGCCTATTGGAAAATGACATGGCCTTCCGTTGAAAAACTTCTGAACTTCTCAAAAGTTGGGGAGTGAGTACATGATATTAAATAACGACAGAAAGGTTAAAATCTATATCAAGTGACTTATCGATGAAATCATCCAAAGAAGATGCCATGAAGCTGACACCAAGCTCTATTGTTTCTTTGCTGACTTCTTTTTTTATTTTAGTTTCCTCCTTTGGTTTTGGGTTCTGATGAAATTGCTGAGCTCTAAGATCAACTACACCAGCAATATTAATAACACCCGGTCAAATTAGGTACAGCCATTTGGTCATCTTTTGGATTGAAAAAAAGCTTTAAAATAGTTTCATATGATCACCAAAAAAGATATCTGGAAAGCATATTCAGTGCAACAGGTTCTGGTGCAGATCTATTAAGATACAAACCCACCATTAGACCTTTCCCTTGGCTCGTTCTGAGTGCATGGTTAGGTAACCATGAACCATATGACCGACCATTAAACATGGTCAACAAGAATAAATTCCATACATATATATGGATTTATCATGTCCATTTCTTTGATTTGACTAGTGATTCACCAGTCTTTCTGCCAACCAGAATAAAAAAAACAAACTATTGTAACACACGCTGGTTGCTAACTCCTTTATTAACAATATCAGAACAATAGAATAGCTTCCAAATGCTCCCTGATTGGCTGTTGTGATAGAATAACATCCATTGTTTGACTAGTCCAGCTTTAATTAATTTTTTGTGGAATGAAATAATGGCTCCTATAATGGTCGTTGTCAGCCGTTATAGTTGAATTACAGGCAAAACTCTATAGCTCAATGACACGAGTTATATAAGAAACCCAGTGAAGAAAAAGAAATGGGAAAACAAAAGAAGCAGGACTTCTATAATCTATTGGTCAAGTAACAGCTTAACAAAATTTCTTGTGCTCTGGGCCACAAATGGATGGGCTTCTTATCAAGCTATCCAATATTTTTGTCTAATATGGACTCGGCCAGGCTATGCTCAAGTCTCAAACATCAAATCCAAAACCAATGGATAGTCAGGGAATTAAGAGTTATTGTCCATGGATCCAGTCCAGCCCAAAGCCAACCAATGACTTAGGTCAACCATATGCTAACTCTTTAAGCACTAAAACCTAAATATGATGGCAGTTAGAAAATCTACCAACAACCATCGTATGATACTCCCTGTAACAAGACTTAACAAGGGTGCATCATACTGTACCATACTGTGGTATTTCAAATATTCAAAAACCAAAATAGATACAGGGGTGCGTACCATACCAACATGGCCGGAACACCATGACC